>NW_024598642.1:0-21954 GCF_004379255.2 Salvia splendens
GTAGCATACTACTCACTTTTCCACTTGTTTTTTTTTCCCATGATTGTTTCGACTATGCTTTCTTTTCTGGTATTTGTCTTTTTCCAAATAAAAGTGGAATTACAGGGTAAAAAGATATATACATCAAAATGTGATTATCAAAGTCTTATTTCACATGACATGTTTATCTTAGACTTTTACTTGAAGATATTATAAACTGTTAGTATAAAGTTATATAGAGTCAAGTACAAATATTGATACAGTTGGAATGTTACAAGCTATTTCAAGAATGGGTTATAAAGGTTAGATCCTGAAATGGAGGAGAAAAAGCCCTCCTCCTACAAACAACCTACACTTGTGCTCAATTCACACACCTTACTCACTAACTGCACATATAAATACTCTCCTCCACTCATCATCAACTCATCATCAACTCATCATCATCTGTCTCTATCTCCCACTACCAAAACAACAAGTTGAAAATGAGTGTTATTCCCTCATTTCTGATCTTGTCTCTCCTTCTGTTGATCCATAGTAGTAATGGGTTTGACATCACCCAAATCCTGAACCAATACCCGGATTTCAGCAACTTCAACAGCTACCTCTCACAGACCAACCTAGCGAGCGCCATCAACAGCCGCAACACGATCACCGTCCTTGTCGTGGACAACGCCAACATTGCCTCCCTTTCGAGCAGATCACCCGACGTCATCAAGAACATCCTCAGCGTACACATCATCCTCGATTACTACGATGTCACCAAGCTCCAACAGCTCACGGCCACCTCACCCCTCCCCACCACCTTATTCCAGAGCACCGGCCTCGCTCTAGGCCAGCAAGGCTTCTTGAATGTTACTCACCCGAGCACAGCTAGCATCACATTCGGCTCTGCCATGCCCGGCTCCACCCAAACCTCCACCCTTGTCAAGTCTGTCACCTCAGAGCCTTACAACTTATCAATTCTCCAAATCAGCAGTCCCATCATTCCCCAAAGCATTGATGGTGTCAAAACCTCAGCCCCCGCGGCCACCACTGCCGCCACGGCCACTCCCCCTCCCCCAGCACCCGCCACTGCCAACGCCACCACCACCACTCCCCCTCCCCTCCCCCAGCACCCGCCACTCCGCCAACGCCACCACTCCCCCTCCCCCAGCACTAGCCACTGCCAACGCCACCACCGCCACTCCCCACCCGCCAATGCCACAGCCACAGCCACTCCTCCACCCGCCAATGCCACGGTCACGGCCCCACCAACACCAGCTCCCCAACCAAGGCTGCTGCCCCTCCAACTAAGGCAGCAGCCCCAACAAAGGCTGCTGCCCCAACCAAGGCGGCTGCTCCAACTAAGGCGGCTGCGCCAACCAAGGCGGCTGCTCCAACTAAGGCGGCTGCGCCAACCAAGGCAGCTGCCCCAACCGTGGCGACCACTCCATCTGATGCCCCGGGCTCAGCCTCGTCCCTGCTGCATCGGCAGATGATACTCCGGCATCAGATGAACCGGGTTCGAGCACACCTGCAGCCAAGGGTGCAGCAGCGGCGCTAGAAATTGGCGTGGCCGTGGTATGCACAATGGCGTTGTCCACTCTCCAGCTAGCATCAACGATATGAGACAAGAGTGGAAATATTGAAAGGATTTTTGTAGAGTTGTTAGCACATACATACTACTATAATTTTGTCGGATCATTATAGGAGGCGGGCAACCCCTCAACAACAATAAGTCATTGAAAGATGCAAATCTTTCCTTGATGAAATGGAATTGACAATAATCAGCCTTTTTAAACTTGTGTTTCACTTTCTCTCATGCATTATTTGAGCACAACACAACGTAATCTGGCCATTGTTGCGACTGGAAAATCTGATACACTATTTTTTTTATTGGAGTGTGATAGAAACAAAATCATTCACTTCCAAGCATGAAATTAATTTGTGAAACTCGAATATTATGGAATTTAAGTGTGTACTAAGTTCATCTTGATAAAATAAATAATTAAACTTCAAACTTGAGTTCAGTCAGTAATACTATCGGCTATCTAGTCCAATTATATAAATTAAACATCTCAATTTTTCACATAATCTTTTTCAAATATCTTCTTTAAAGGGAAATTAATTGAAACGGGATTAAAAATATTTACGGTTTGAACCGGAATTGAACCGCCTCCTCCCTACACGGGCTGGTTATGAATCCTCCCTTTGAAGAGCTGCAAACCACCGGTTTTCTACCGTCGACATCACTAGCTTTGATAGTTAAGGCTTTCATTTGCTAAGAAAATTTTATAATAATTTTCCTAAAATCAAATAATATATTCATTTATTAATTTTTGCAAGGTATAACTATATTTTTATATAATTTTCATAAAACCAGCAAACCTTTTAACTACACCCATTTTTTAAACCAGTAAAATTTTCACATTATTAATACATTTAATAAGTATCATCATATTTAAGAGAAGTTTTATATAATAATCGTTAAGTCAAACAAATAAAAGAATAATTTGACTATAATAAAAGGTTTTATTTTCATAAAAAATAATAAAATGTTCTGAAAATGTAATTATAGAATGTGAAAAAAAACATTTTGTTTTAAAAAATTCATAAATAGAGAAAAGTCTTATTTGGTGTAAGTATTAGTAGTATTTTTTTCTTTACATATATCTATGAGCAACTAAATTATTCAGTCATTATTGATATATGATATGATCAATAACTAGTTTAATTTGCTAACTTGTCAATTCTATATGTTAAAAATGCAACACGATTATATTAGTCTATCAATACAAATTTAGTTGACATACTCATACCTTTGTTTTGATATCTATATTTAAATTTTAAAACAAAGAAGTACTATGTCAACTAAACTTGTGTTAATATAACCATATTGATATTATTAATTCTGTGTTATATTTAGTTTGATTATAACAACTTAAAAATTGTTATTAATATTGTTAATTTATAAATATGGAAAAATTAAAATCCATTTAAAAAATAGTAGAAGTTATATAAATGAACAAGTTAGCATTTGAGTGTTATGTAATTTTGAAGTAGTATTATAGGAACTAGGGAGAAATTAGTACTCGTATATAAAACAAAATAGATACTATGGTTGATGCAGCCTAAAGAAAAGCAGTATATTCACAAATGAGGTTCAGAGAAAGTAGATAACATAACATTTTTAGATGCTCTTAATCAAATGAGGTAACGGTCATTTGGTTGGCATTTGAAATTAAAGTTTATCCAATATTCAACTAAATTACTAGAATAAAATTCAGGAAATACCACAAAATAACTACTACAACTACTACAACCTATATGAAGAAAAACAAGTAGTGTAAAATTGAAGTAAATCTATTTTAAGAAAGGAGAAGTTATACCAATTCTTAGACCACCACCTGCGTGTTCCTTCCCAGCCAACCATCTCCACCTTTTAAGGAGAGCGAACCTTTCTCCTACAAACCACCTATACTCATGCTCACATACTCATATACAAATACCATTTCCTCCCACTCTTCACTTCCATATTCTTCTTCTTCTTCTTCATCACTCCTCTCTCAAAAATCAAAATGAACATGAAAATGTCTCCCCCCCTCTCTCTCCTTCTCTCCCTCTTCATCTTCTCACTCCACTCTGCCTACGCCCACGACATCACCCAACTCCTCAACCAATACCCCGAGTTCGCCACCTTCAACAGCTACCTCTCCCAGACCAACCTTGCCGCCGAGATCAACGCCCGCAACACCATCACCCTCCTCGTCCTCGACAACGGCAGCCTCTCCCCCCTCTCCGGGAAGCCCGTCGAGCTCATCAGGAGCATCCTCTCCGTGCACGTCCTCCTTGACTACTACGATGCCCCAAGGCTGCAGACTCAAGCCGCCAGCCGCAACCTCATGACCACCCTCTTCCAGACCACCGGCCTCGCCCGCGGCCAGCAGGGCTTCGTCAGCGTCTCCAGCCCCGCAGTCGGCAGCTTCTCCTTCGGCTCAGCCATGCCCGGATCCCCACTTGACTCGAGCCTCATCAAATCTGTTCTCCTAGAGCCTTACAACATCTCAATTCTACAAGTCAGCAGTGTTATCATGCCTCAGGGGATTGATGGCACCAAAACTTCCTCTCCGCCGGCCACCTCCCCTCCCGCCACCACCGTTGCAACCCCTCCTGCTCTAGCCACGGCCGCTGCAACCCCTCCTCTTCTAGCCGCCGTTTCTGGAACCCCTCCACCTCCAGCAACCGCCGCTGCAACCCCTCCTCTTCTAGCCACCGTTGCTGGAACCCCTCCACCTCCAGCCACCGCCGCTGCAACCCCTCCTCTTCTAGCCACCGTTGCTGGAACCCCTCCACCTCCAGCCACCGCCGCTGCAACCCCTCCTCTTCTAGCCACCGTTGCTGGAACCCCTCCACCTCCAGCCACCGCCGCTGCAACCCCTCCTCTTCTAGCCACCGTTGCTGGAACCCCTCCACCTCCAGCCACCGCCGCTGCAACCCCTCCTCTTCTAGCCACCGTTGCTGGAATACCTCCACCTCCAGCCACCGCCGCTGCAACCCCTCCGCCAACCACATTACCTTCTCTACCAATTCTGCCACCACTAGCAAGCTTGCTTCCGATCCCATCAACGGCTCCACCAACACCGAGCGCAGCCACAGTCCCAGCCCTGGCTCCACCAACACCGAGCGCAGCCACAGTCCCAGCCCTGGCTCCACCAACACCGAGCGCAGCCACTGTCCCAGCCCTGGCTCCACCAACACCGAGCGCAGCCACTGTCCCAGCCCTGGCTCCATCAACACCGAGAGCAGCCCCAGTCCCAGCCCTGGCTCCACTAACACCGAGCATTGCTGCTCCCCTTCCATCTACCGCCGCACCAAAGGCGAGCACTGCTCCTGTCGCAGCTGCAACCACACCAACGCTGAGCAAGGCCCCTTTACCTTCAAAATTCCCGCCACCAGTTTCTTCCAGGCCATCCGCATCCCCAGCCTCAACACCAACGGCTAACGCCCCTGGTTCAGCTATGGCTCCAGGTGTAGAGGGACCGTCATCAGAGGTTGGAGGAGCAACTCCAGCCGGAGGTAAACCAGCAGCAAAGAGCGCGGCCACATCTCTTGGTTACGGCCTTGGTCTCTTGTTTACAATGGTGTTGTCCAGCATTTACCTAGCATCAACAGTTTGATACAGCAACCGGTATCAAAATGTTTAACTTTTACAACTCTGTTTTTTCAAGAGTTGTTCGGATCTGTCATGAGGTGGGGAGCCCCTCAACTAGAATAAGTCATTGAAAGAGTTGTAATTCTTCCCTTGATAGCATTCACAATAATCAACTTCTCTCAACAATGTATACTGTCAAATTCATTCCTCTAGCTAAATTGTGAAGATTGCCATGTAAAATTTAGCATTGACAAAATAAAAGTGGACTAAAGGTGATCATCAACATGGCATATTATACATATTGCACAAGTTTATCGGTACAAATTTTTGTGGCTTACTGCTGTGATAAATATATTAAAGTTTAAGATCCAAGCTGCAAGAACCTTTGTGCCATGGGATGCTTAGCCTCGGAGAGGCAATCAGGTTTCAAGATTTCAACAATCTCCCCATCTACAACGAGGCACACCACATCGGCAATCCTCTGGATCTGTCTGATGCTGTGAGACACTATAACGATTGTCATTTCTTGTTCCTTCTTCAGCCTTACCAGAGCATTTTCTATGTTCTCGGTTGATATCGGATCCAATGCGCTCGTTGGCTCGTCAAGCAGCAAAACCTTCACAGAAAAAGGGGTTTCCAGATTAAATAGCAGACCAATTATCTCGAGCACAATGTACTTGGGATTTACTAGAAGTTTGTTTCAGGTCACCTCAGGCTCATTAGCTAAGGTTCTTGCAAGAGCAACCCTTTGCGCCTGACCAACAGATAGCTCTCCTCCAGACTTGCTGTAGAAAGAGGAATTGAGATCTGAAAGAGCCAATAACTTGTACACCTCATTGTCGCTTAGTTTGTTTCCCTTCAACTGTGGTCCAAAACGCACGTTGTCTGCAACAGTTCCTGCAACAAGTTCACTCCATTTTACTCGATATGTGACAGAACAAGGAGAGTAAAAGTTACCAAAACTATGTGGAACTTAGAACAAAGCATGCCATCGAACCACGTTACTCAAATACTAAGATATCTAGAGCTAAAAAGCTTGCTTCTAACAAGAATTGTGAAAGTAGACTTCACTTTCAATTCACTCATTGCAATAATGGAACAGCGTCAAGCTGAAAAGCAGCCTTACTTTCTTTCTAAATGGATCAAAACACACAAAAACTAATCAAATTTTATGATCATCTAGCTAATTCACTGCCAACTCTAAGCAATTCCCATCGACATCAAGATACAAACATCTTTACCTTCGAACAGCACAGGAAGCTGAAACAGCATACCAACTTTTCGACGAAGGCTGAGGACATCAAGCTGACAGATATCCACACCATCCAAGAACACTGTGGCAGAGGCAGGCTCCCATAACCGGTTGAGGGTGCGGAGAAATGTGGATTTCCCGCTGCCACTCGGCCCGATCACCCCCATGATCAGTCCTTTGGGAATGTCTAGGTTGAGTTTGTTCAGTATTCTTACACCCTTGTCAGAAACCCTTGTCAGATCCCTCACCTCTATTTTCATTTCAGGAGAGTGCCCATCTACCAAACCTAGCAGACGCTCTCCTCCTCCATCCACTACAGCAATTCAAAAATCATTCGAGAACAATTTCAAGAATCCAAGAAAAAAAAAATCTTTCATCATTTCAGAGCTGTACAAGTAATTATCCACAAATTCAAGAACAAGAAATAAAAATTATTTCAAATTTTGATCTTTATTTAATTCCTTTGACAGATAAACTCACCTAGAGGCCTAATGCACAGAAACTCAAGCACACTTTCATTGCACAAACAGAAAGGAATTATAATGATAATAAGAATTTCATCAACATTACACTGGTAACAGAATTTCGATAAACCATATCAGAATTAGTTACTCTAGTGGCAAGAAACAGTTAAGCTTAAATCATCGAAAATAGAGGACGTGGGGATGGATGAAATGTAACCTTCAAAAGCTGCTTCCATTTGCTGAAGCAGAGCGTTTGTAGAAGAAAGATTGGATTTTTTTCGGTGTCTTTACAGAATTGTGTAGCCAAAAAGTAGAGGTTCAGTAGTAACCTTCCTGAGATGGACAAGAAAAATGAGTGGGCAGGGAATCAAGAACTGGACAGTAGTTTAGTGTGTAATAACGTCTACTACTTTGGCAAAATAATGAATTAGGATTAAATTTAAATTTAAATTTAAATTTAAATTTAAATTTAAATTTAAAATGTTTGGACCCATAAATGTGTAGGAAGTTTTTGCACCTCATCCTAATTTAAAAACACTTTACGAGCGTGTACTGATCATCCTCCATTTAATCTTATTGGTGTTAATTATTAACTTGTCAAGTCATGGAGTAGTACATAAAATTTGTGTGTATAAAAAAGTGCGTTTGGGAAAGCTTGATCAAGTTCAAACCAACTTGACAATTAGTATAAAGTTTGTATAAAAGTTTAAAGCTTATTTGATTTGACATTTATGTTTAATTGTAGGACGAAATGCAAATAATTATATTATTCTCAAAAGAGAGACACTACAGCTTCAAAATGTGGGTGACCTTTTTTTTCTTCTAAAATTGGATATTAAGTCATTCACGTCCATGTCTCAATACCGTCTCAATACCGTTTCATTCCTTAACTATTCATGGGCATCACTGCACCTTTTTACCTCATTTCTTAACTAAGAGACAGCATCTGCAACCCTTCATATCTTAACCATCTCATCCGTTAACTATTCATTCAATTTCAATTTTTATTTTTATTTCCAACAAATTCAATTAATAAAAACGCACTTCATTAAATAAAAGAAAATTATAATTTAAAATCCTAAAAAATAAAAAACACATAAAAAATAAAAAAATTAAATTCAAACGGTAATATTACCGTTTTAAAATTTTAGTTTTTAATATTTTTTTTCGGAAAATCGTTTTTTTTTTAAATTATTGCGTCAGCATGACGACGCCCACTCGCGGACTGGCGAGTGGGCGTCACGCCTCGCGCCAGAGCTCGCCAGCTTCATCGAGGCGGAGGGACACGCGACGCGACGGGAGGGCTGCATCGCTATCTCGATGCTGCCGAGACGAGTCCGAGCCCGCATCGAGATGGCGATGCGGATGCTCTTAGGCATTTTTTACACGATCAAAACTGATATTACATGATTAAACTTGATTTACACGATAAAATTTGATATACACGATTTAAACTTGATTTATTCGAATTTAGAGAATAGAACTAAAGATTAAGTTGGGAATAAAAATAATAATATTATTTTTAAAGGTTTATCCGACCATAACTCAACTCAAAATTATCGAGTTCCCGATGGGTGAATCCGGTAAGAACATGGACCCAATAAGCATTTACCGAAACCATTAATTTCGCGCGTGTTCGTGTCAAGTAAAAAATTTTAGGCCTAATTTTGTCACTAAAATTGGAGTTTGTTTCATTATAAAAGCAAAGAATTAGTGCATATATTATGGACTCCGACATACAAAAACGTTGTGATTTCAAAAATTGAAATAGAAAGTGATAGTTTTGTTGGAGTTAATGATTATGGGCAGTCTGTGGTCTTTGTTAATTGTCGTTCGTACTTAAAAAGGGTGCATTGATTGTGTCAAGATTTCAAAATATGTGGTGATCAAGTACATACATAGAGAAGATAATTTTGTTCTTGATTATTTGTCACATTATGCTTATATTTCATAGAGGAGTTCATGTTTTGGAAACATTCCAACAAAGTATCTATAGTTAGATTTTGCATGATAAATTAGATGATTCATCTTAGTTAGTTTCATTGTATCCGAGATTAATTTGCCCACTTTCTTTACCAAAAATATAAATAAATGTCTAGATTGAGTCGTATTTCTATTTAGGATGTCCCTACCAAGTTGAGTCATTTTATTTTTTTGACAAAAAACAAAACTGTCACGCCCGCACTTTCTAAGGATAGAAAACACGGTTGATCGCGACTAGGGGAGGATTAAAGAAGCGGGGAAAGAAATAAGGGAAAAATAAAATCAAGCATTGGTTGCGAGACATGGCTAATCAAGTGCTGATACATAGAAGAAAAGATACTCGATCATGAAATCTTGAGTAATTGTTTGTAAAAATGTCAAAATATCAGAGTTTTGAACAAAATAGACCTGAGTCTTTTAAGATGCACAACGGAAGCAAATGAACGCGGTTCCATGTATGAAGACATGAACCTCCGAGAGTCAAAATTTGACGGAATTAACTGTCTTGTCTCAATAGCACTTCCCCCACCACTTCGCCGCTCAACCTGCACATTTAGAAATATATGCAGGGCTGAGTACAAAAAGTACTCAGTGAACACATTGCCGAAAGTTACACATATACATTTGAAAATATTGTCAAGCCATCACCACAGTAACACTCGGGGGTTTATTGAAAATGCCCGAGCTTACTAAAAATATTCACATTGGACTGCAGTCCCTTTTTCCTGTACTTAGCCATATCTGATCACATTGTGCCGTCGAGATGGTGTTCTCGCACGGTCACCTTCTCTGCCCAACATGTCAGAGGTATTCTTGTGCCGGGAAGGTGGCCACCTTCCTCGGTCACCTGCTCTGCCCAACATGCAGAGGGAGCTTGTGTACACTAGTCCGAGCGGGGACACCACCCTCACTGGGACCCGAATTCGACTTATATCATCATTCATAATTCCTTTGGCCTTAGCCAAACAGATAGGCATCATACACAAAAACATTTATGGCAAGACAACATCTTTAAAAATCACGAACATGTGTTCAAGTTTTCATAAAATACAATTTGTATTTTTTTAGTATAAGAAAGCTCACCTCGTTCGCTTAAAACTCCTTCATTTGAATCTTTCGTTCCGACTCCACCCTTAACTCACGGACATAGCCTTTTGAAAATAAACAACGTACTTAATAGAAATTCACATACTTATAGAAATGCATGCTCCTACTTTATTTCTTTTATCATTTGTCCACCGTTAGAAAATTTTAGAAACTTGCATATTAATTAAATTGGAAAATTTAATTAATAGCACTTCTTTATTAAACTTAATTATTTCTGTGACTTGAGAACGTCGTTTCCCTCTTTCTTTCCATTTCCTTAGCGGCCGCCCGAGGCGTCGCGGGGCGATGCCGGTCGGCCGCTTACGCTCATAATTCCTCCGTTAGCTCCTCGTATTTTCCATCATAATATCGAACAAAAATCCCAAAATTTATTTAAGCGCATAATTGAATTATCGCAACTATTTCCCCTTTGCTAAGAAAAATTATATGTTTTCCGGGCTTGGGATAAATTATTCATACTTCAAAATTATTTCGAAATTAATTAAATAACTCCTAAAAATTTATTCAATCCCATGATTAACTTATCGTAATAATTTCCCACCGAGAATTTATATTTATTTCGGCATTGGAAAAATATTCTAAAATTTATTAAACAATTCCCCACAATTAATTCAATTATCAACCCAATGATTTATTTACAAAACCCAAATTCTCCACCTTATCTCTCAAATTATTATTCTAAAGCCCCAAAACAATTTAAGTGGAGCCCAACTTAAATAGATCATCCAATTAATTTATTAAGCCTGAAAATTAAATAAATTCGAAAATGGGCCTCACACTCACTATGTATTGCAGCCCCAGATTAATTTGAAGGAGATTGGGCTCGGATTTATTTTGCATAGCCTAATGCTAATTATTTTAATGGCCCAAACCATTTAATTCACTAGCCCAAAACTTAGGCCAATAAAAGAAACCCTATGTAACCTAAGTCTTCTTCCTCCCTCTTTTCATTCACCAAATGAACGAAACAGCCTCTCTCTCTCCCTCCCCCATTGGTTCGTCGCCGATCTGTCGCCCTGCCAGAGCCGCCTCTCCGGCGGCGCCTGTTCCTTCCTCTCGTCCCTCTCTCTCTCATCTCTTCCCTTCTCTCCTCACAATCACACCGCCGTCGCCGCTGCGGATCGCCGTCATCGCGGGTCCGCCCCAGCCGCCGTCCCCACTGCCGATCTGCCGCCACCGTCGCCGACTCCTCCTCTCCCTCTCCCTTCTTTCTCTCCAGGGTCTGCCGCCGCCGCCGCCACTGTGCATGCACAGGCGACGGCTTCAGCCTCCTCCGCGCCTCGCACCGCCGGCCGCCGCCACAACCGAGACCTCCCCCAGCCGCCGACATCGATTCCCGATAGGTAGGGTGGTTGTTTTTGTTCATCCACTTCCTCTCTTTTCTTTTGTGGTTTATGAAGATTATATTTTTGATGTTGTAACCTTGTAAATTCAAAATTTCAGATTCTAAAGAACGAAAATAGTGACGAATTTTTGGAGCGTGGGCTGTCACTGTCGGCGGCGGAGGGCTGAGCTTGCTGCCGGAAGCTTCTCCGGCAGACTCCTCTGTCCTTTCAAGCTAAGTTTCTATTATTCTTTGATAATCTGCATTTTTTTTTTTATGTTCTTGGGATGCTATAAAAACTATATTATTGAGGCTCTAAATTGTCTATATGAAATATATATCAAAAGCTAAATTGGTGTTCTGTAAATTCTGGATACTAAATTTGTATTTTGGCATAGAAATGTTTTGCCTATATGAAATGTTTCAATGTGTGGGAAAAGTGATGTGTGGGTACTCACCTTTGTGTGATTGTGAAAAAAAAATTGACTTGTTGAATTTGTCTCCCTTGTGATATGCAATGGTCCTGATGGATTGCCTCCTTCCCCTGCTTTGGCTTTGTTGGGAGAATGATGTGGAATAATTGTTTATGTGTGGTTTGTGAAGGGAATTTAGGATATTGATGATGATGTGGGTGAGTGACAACAAAATTTGTATACACGTACATATACCTAATAAGATGCAAGTGGAGACCTACATTTTAAAATATTACAGAATAGGATATGATTTTACAATATGATTTTAGGATATGCTTTGTCAGAGGATAAGATATGATTTGATATGATTTCTTTTGCCATTCAATTAATGCAGCATTTAATGCTTTTGATACACAAGATCGGCCCTTTCTTCTTCTTTTTTTTAATTTGTTTATTAAATTAATTATTTAAGTATTTGTTCACTTATTCTTTTAATTTGGTGCAGGTATACTCGGTTCCTGTTCGTGGCTGTCCTCGTTGAAGTACTCGATTTTTCCTTGAACGCAGGATTTATAGATTAATTTTTTTTTCTTTGGACTTTTGTTGGATGTATCGGACATTAAAATAAATAAATTTTGGGGTCTTAATTATTATTATTATTTTTTTTTTCACTTCCCTATCGTCAAACAAACAACGACAATCTAACGTAGATCGGATTTAATCGCATAAAAGTCACTTATATAGATAATCAAGCTAATAATATTGTTTCTAATAATATTGGTTTAGCGGGTCGTTACATTCTACCCCTCTTAAAAGAAATTTCGTCCCGAAATTTAGAAAGTATTTAGGCAAAAAGTTCAGGATATTTCTCCTTCATTTTCTCTTCTAGCTCTCATATAGCTTTTTCCTGTGCGTGGTTTTTCCACAAAACCTTCAATGTAGTAATTGACTTGTTCCGAACTTGCTGCACCTTTCGGTCTAGTATTTCTACCGGCATTTCTTCGTAACTCAGGTTAGGCTCTAGGGTGATTTTCTTCGTGGCGAAACACATGTTTTGGGTCGAACACGTACCTTCGACTTGTCGTTTTAGTCTTGACACATTTGGTCGGCCCATTATTTTTATGGATGTCAACTTCAGATTATTTAGTTTTTTTTTTTTTTTTTTTTTTTTGCGTTTTCTGCAGTGGTCAATGTCTTGCCTCCCATGAGGGTCTCACGCGAGGAAATATGGAGTTGATCTAACCGTTTTAACTTTGATAGGAACTGAATTTGGGATTCCAAGAGAAATATTCGAATTGTTCTTGCTTTGTGTAGGCTCCAAAGTAGTCATGAAAATAAAACGATTATAATTATTTCAATTACGTGTGGGTTTGGTTCACCGCAAACATTCATCAGTAGCTTGCAACAAAGATTTTCAGGAAGTGCAAAGACTAGGCTCAATTGGACTCATTATGCTCACTCCCAGAAAAGAAAAAGATACAACTTCAAAGGCCTTGAGCTATACCCATAGAGTTTGAAAATTTTATTGTGGGAATAGCTTGTCAGATGGAATAAATTGCAAAAGTGGGGGTATAATGAATAGAATGCAGATACCAATAATAGGTTGCCAATAAAATAATCAAAATGAACAGTGAAGTAGAAAAGTTTCCAGTATCTCCAGATGATAACAGGAAGACCTGAGATGGTGGTTTACAAATGGATTTGAAAAGAATAGGAAAAACAAACAATTGCAATTTGCTCGACAACACTGTGATAGAAGATCATATCAACGAAATTTTAGAGTTTATAAGCAATTCAGGGAAACTAACTAATAAAGAGGGCAACAAGAGGAAACTAGCCAAGGGAGAAGCAACATGCCATCTTTAAATATGGAGCTACAGAAAAGCTCAAATCAAGAGATAATAGTCATAATTGAATTTAGAAGATGAGAGTACTCATATAAAAGAAAGAGTTTGTCAATAAGTATGTCTGAAAACACAAAAGGTCAAATTAAAAAAAATTAAGGTCTCACCAGATGGCTGCTCCAATATGGTAAGACTGAAAATGACTGGGCTCAATTGGATTTGAGAAAGAAGAATAACAAACAGCTACCCCTTTGGGTCAACAATATCGTGATACTATATCATGTTAACGAATTCACAGGGTTTATAACCAAATCATGGAAATTAACTAGTAGAAAAGACAATAAGAGCAAACTAGTTCAGGGAGAGAGCAAATTGATTTAGACCTGGAGTTGCTGAAGAGCTCAAAGCATGATGGAATAATTGTAGTGGAATTAATAAGAGGGAACTACTCATATAAAATAAAGAGCTTGTCAAGAAGCACTTTTGAAAACAAAAAGGCCCACTAATGATCTTTGAGGAATATATCATTGAGAAGACAATTGTTTAGGGAAACATGTTCATTCTGAAGGCTATAAATAAAGCAGCTCCGAGTATAAGAGTTTGCTGGCAAGAATTCAGAGAGTCAAAGTATTGCTTTTATACAGAATGAGTAAAGAAGAACCGTAGTCACTGGAGGTTATTAGAAAACATGAGGGAGTAAGCTCAAAACTGAAAGTGATTCACAATCTTGACATAGAAGAAGGAAAGTAATGGCACATTACCTTGCAAAAGGAGTCATTTAAGTTCTTAATTCAACAAAAGGTATTTTGATCAAGAGGGAGGCGAGAAAATGAAATTCATGGGAATCCAAGTGAGCGTTGTTGATGAATCTTTTTGGTTAATTACAATGGTGGTATTCCCTTGTTTAACTCTTTATAGATGGTAAATGAGTTATGGAAAACTTTGGTCACAAGCTACTTGCACCTTACGATCACGTCAGATGACCATATGTGGGGATTATGACTCTTTGGTACTCCCGGTTCGTCGTAACGCTCATCCTCGTAACACGTCATTTCTGTTTACTTATATTGTAAAGCTAGGTTCTTTGTTTACATTGTAATCATATTCTCTTGCTATGTATGTGTACGTCGCTTAGTTGGATCAAAGGTACGATCCTTGAGAGTGATTGGATTGTCAAGAAAGACAATGGCTAACCCAGATTATTCATGTCATTGGACGTAGAAAATGGCCTTTAGTCCATACCATCTTTCGAGAAACATCGTTTTGTTTTGTTCTATGCTGGATTGCTTTTCTCGTGACGAAGTTTCTTTCTTATTGCGTACTTTCTTTTCGTCGCTCGGGAAAGCGAGAAATGTTCATACTGTACTTCTAAGTTCGAGTTCATATTGTGTTCTAAAAGGAATGCATAACTAAGTATTCTATGTTCTTTGGAAATTTCGAATTCCCCATTCTAGCAACATGATTCAATGACTAACTCAAAAAGAGATATCATTTCACAAACTCAAAAGGAGACATCATTTCAACAATTAGTACTAGACTCGTATACTTTATATTTTCATATTTCAGTACCTTTTTCCATTTAGGAAAGTTACTTCTTTTATTCATACATTCGCAGTCTTTAGCCAAGAAAAGACATACTAACTCTTTCTTTAAGCACGATACCAAATCAAGAAACATCAAATCTTTCTTTAAACTCAGTATTTTCATCTGTTCACTCAAATTAACTGCATGAGTTATTTCTCCATTTCAAACTTTTAAACATCTTGACTTTCTTTTGAAAAAGAACAAGTTACCTTTTTCCTCGTTGAGTGCGATTGGTGGGAGTGCTAAGAGCATTTTCATCGATTAGACAGTCTAGTGGAACAAGGCTAGACCAAAGATTTTCAAAGAAGACTCTCGGTTCAGAACTAGGAAGAATGCTCTGATACCACTCTGTCACGCCCGCACTTTCTAAGGATAGAAAACACGGTTGATCGCGACTAGGGAGGATTAAAGAAGCGGGAAAGAAATAAGGGAAAAATAAAATCAAGCATTGTTGCGAGACATGGCTAATCAAGTGCTGATACATAGAAGAAAAAGATACTCGATCATGAAATCTTGAGTAATTGTTTGTAAAAATGTCAAAATATCAGAGTTTTGAACAAAATAGACCTGAGTCTTTTAAGATGCACAACGGAAGCAAATGAACGCGGTTCCATGTATGAAGACATGAACCTCCGAGAGTCAAAATTGACGGAATTAACTGTCTTGTCTCAATAGCACTTCCCCCACCACTTCGCCGCTCAACCTGCACATTTAGAAATATATGCAGGGCTGAGTACAAAAAGTACTCAGTGAACACATTGCCGAAAGTTACACATATACATTTGAAAATATTGTCAAGCCATCACCACAGTAACACTCGGGGGTTATTGAAAATGCCGAGCTTACTAAAAATATTCACATTGGACTGCAGTCCCTTTTTCCTGTACTTAGCCATATCTGATCACATTGTGCCGTCGAGATGGTGTTCTCGCACGGTCACCTTCTCTGCCCATCATGTCAGAGGTATTCTTGTGCCGGGAAGGTGGCCACCTTCCTCGGTCACCTGCTCTGCCCAACATGCAGAGGAGCTTGTGTACACTAGTCCGAGCGGGGACACCACCCTCACTGGGACCCGAATTCGACTTATATCATCATTCATAATTCCTTTGGCCTTAGCCAAACAGATAGGCATCATACACAAACATTTATGGCAAGACAACATCTTTAAAAATCACGAACATGTGTTCAAGTTTTCATAAAATACAATTTGTATTTTTTTAGTATAAGAAAGCTCACCTCGTTCGCTTAAAACTCCTTCATTTGAATCTTTCGTTCCGACTCCACCCTTAACTCACGGACATAGCCTTTTGAAAATAAACAACGTACTTAATAGAAATTCACATACTTATAGAAATGCATGCTCCTACTTATTTCTTTTATCATTTGTCCACCGTTAGAAAATTTTAGAAACTTGCATATTAATTAAATTGGAAAATTTAATTAATAGCACTTCTTTATTAAACTTAATTATTTCTGTGACTTGAGAACGTCGTTTCCCTCTTTCTTTCCATTTCCTTAGCGGCCGCCCGAGGCGTCGCGGGGCGATGCCGGTCGGCCGCTTACGCTCATAATTCCTCCGTTAGCTCCTCGTATTTTCCATCATAATATCGAACAAAAATCCCAAAATTTATTTAAGCGCATAATTGAATTATCGCAACTATTTCCCCTTTGCTAAGAAAAATTATATGTTTTCCGGGCTTGGGATAAATTATTCATACTTCAAAATTATTTCGAAATTAATTAAATAACTCCTAAAAATTTATTCAATCCCATGATTAACTTATCGTAATAATTTCCCACCGAGAATTTATATTTATTTCGGCATTGGAAAATATTCTAAAATTTATTAAACAATTCCCCACAATTAATTCAATTATCAACCCAATGATTTATTTACAAAACCCAAATTCTCCACCTTATCTCTCAAATTATTATTCTAAAGCCCAAAACAATTTAAGTGGAGCCCAACTTAAATAGATCATCCAATTAATTTATTAAGCCTGAAAATTAAATAAATTCGAAAATGGGCCTCACACTCACTATGTATTGCAGCCCCAAATTAATTTGAAGGAGATTGGGCTCGGATTTATTTTGCATAGCCTAATGCTAATTATTTTAATGGCCCAAACCATTTAATTCACTAGCCCAAAACTTAGGCCCAATAAAAGAAACCCTATGTAACCTAAGTCTTCTTCCTCCCTCTTTTCATTCACCAAATGAACGAAACAGCCTCTCTCTCTCCCTCCCCCATTGTTCGTCGCCGATCTGTCGCCCTGCCAGAGCCGCCTCTCCGGCGGCGCCTGTTCCTTCCTCTCGTCCCTCTCTCTCTCATCTCTTCCCTTCTCTCCTCACAATCACACCGCCGTCGCCGCTGCGGATCGCCGTCATCGCGGGTCCGCCCCAGCCGCCGTCCCCACTGCCGATCTGCCGCCACCGTCGCCGACTCCTCCTCTCCCTCTCCCCTTCTTTCTCTCCAGGGTCTGCCGCCGCCGCCGCCACTGTGCATGCACAGGCGACGGCTTCAGCCTCCTCCGCGCCTCGCACCGCCGGCCGCCGCCACAACCGAGACCTCCCCCAGCCGCCGACATCGATTCCCGATAGGTAGGGTGGTTGTTTTTGTTCATCCACTTCCTCTCTTTCTTTTGTGGTTTATGAAGATTATATTTTGATGTTGTAACCTTGTAAATTCAAAATTTCAGATTCTAAAGAACGAAAATAGTGACGAATTTTTGGAGCGTGGGCTGTCACTGTCGGCGGCGGAGGGCTGAGCTTGCTGCCGGAAGCTTCTCCGGCAGACTCCTCTGTCCTTTCAAGCTAAGTTTCTATTATTCTTTGATAATCTGCATTTTTTTTTTATGTTCTTGGGATGCTATAAAAACTATATTATTGAGGCTCTAAATTGTCTATATGAAATATATATCAAAAGCTAAATTGGTGTTCTGTAAATTCTGGATACTAAATTTGTATTTTGGCATAGAAATGTTTTGCCTATATGAAATGTTTCAATGTGTGGGAAAAGTGATGTGTGGGTACTCACCTTTGTGTGATTGTGAAAAAAAAATTGACTTGTTGAATTTGTCTCCCTTGTGATATGCAATGGTCCTGATGGATTGCCTCCTCCCCTGCTTTGGCTTTGTTGGGAGAATGATGTGGAATAATTGTTTATGTGTGGTTTGTGAAGGGAATTTAGGATATTGATGATGATGTGGGTGAGTGACAACAAAATTTGTATACACGTACATATACCTAATAAGATGCAAGTGGAGACCTACATTTTAAAATATTACAGAATAGGATATGATTTTACAATATGATTTTAGGATATGCTTTGTCAGAGGATAAGATATGATTTGATATGATTTCTTTTGCCATTCAATTAATGCAGCATTTAATGCTTTTGATACACAAGATCGGCCCTTTCTTCTTCTTTTTTTAATTTGTTTATTAAATTAATTATTTAAGTATTTGTTCACTTATTCTTTTAATTTGGTGTAGGTATAATCGGTTCAAGTTCGTGGCCGTCCGCGTTGAAGTACCCGATTTCTTAAAACATACAATGTATAAATTATATTTTGTTGGACTTTTGTTGGATGTATCGGACATTAAAATAAATTAATTTTGGGGTCTTAATTATTATTATTTTTTTTTTCACTTCCCTATCGTCAAACAAACAACGACAATCTAACGTAGATCGGATTTAATCGCATAAAAGCCACTTATATAGATAATCAGGCTAATAATATTGTTTCTAATAATATTGGTTTAGCGGGTCGTTACAAAAACATCCAATCACTCTTACTTTATTCCATCACCTACGTTACTCTCTCTTTAGACCATCCTCGATACACACCCTAGCCGGCGGCGTGCGGCCAGACGGTCGGCTAGGGTGCGACCGAACCGGCTAAGCGGTGGCTAGGCGCCTATTGCACACCGACCACCGAGCTGAGCTAATTTTTCATTTTTATTTTATTTATTTATTATTATTTTTATTTCTACTCTATATATACAAGTCCATTGCACTTTTTTTAAATATTTGAAAAACACCAACAATTAAAATGAATTAAATTGGAGGCCAGAGCATTGGCTAGGCTGTGGAAAGGGCATGATGATGTGGCAGGAGTAGAGGTGCCCACGGTTCCGGAATCGCCGGTTCCGATTTTAGAAATTGGCAGACCGGAACTGAACCGCGAGGGTGTTTCGCGGTTACAGTTCGGGTTCCAAAACTGCTGGTTTCAGTTTCGGTTCCGAACCGACAGTTTTTCGGAGGTTTTTTTTTTATCGTTTTTCACGGTCCGAACCGCCAGCTTTTTGCGGATCCGGCTTGGTTTCACTGTTTTTTGGCGGTTTTTCACCGTTCCGGTTTTGAACCGCCCGTAACCGACAGATCCGACACGGTTTCAGTTTGAAATTTTTTGAACCTGAACCGAACCACGGTTCAAAAATCGACGGTTTCGGTTTCAATCACCGGATCGGTAAACCTTGGGCAGGTCTAGGCAGGAGGAATTTTAAGCTGGGTTGTTGCTGGGACATTCCTATTTTGGATGCTCTTATCTTTTCTATTTTATTTCTCTCTCCTATTTTTTAATCTAATTTTGTAATCTTTGTGCTTAAATATTTTGACTCAACTTAATTGAGACGAATGGAATATAAAGCAAAACATGTTAATTGTCCTTCTTCTTCTTAGGAGGTTTCGTTTATTTTTTTTCTGTTTTTTGTTAATTGTCTTTTCTTAGGAGGTTTAGTTGACATAGTTAAAGTTATACTTGTGCGTTTAAAGTTCAAATGACCTAGCATTTAATGAGCCTGCATAATACTAAGTAATAACAACTATGGTCAAACAAATCATATAATCGCTCCTACTCAATCACCTACTTTACTTTTTATTATCTTTTTATATTTTTTCTTTATCTCCTATTTTATTTATTATTATTTAATCATTTAACATAATTTCTTAATCTAACGTATAAAAAAAATTACTACTACAATTTAGTTGAGACCGGAGGGTGTATTTTATTTCTCACCCAAAGATTAATAGGAAAATAATATAAAAATCCCCATGAGTTACTTATCCACATTCGCAGTTGAGGAGAGTGTTTTTTCGGTGCAATAACATAAGACCATCCGCAGCGGTGAGCAGCATGCTCACCGCCGTCCTTGCCGCTGGCAAGGACGGAGCTCGTCCGTTGATGCGCCCTGCCGCTGGCAGGGTGGTGCTCTTAGCTAAGAGCACGTCCGTGCCAGCGGCAAGAGCACGAGGTGGCGACGTGGCAGCTTCTGATTGGCCCGTTGATTTATCATTTTTTATTATTATTTTTTTAATAAAATCGAAAAAATCTGAAAAATTTAAAATTAATAAAAAAAATATTTTCTCACTTCCTAATAAAATATATCCATTTTTTCCACACTTTTAATTTATTTTTTTTTCATTATTTTTACCCCAAAATTCATACTTTCATCTATAAATACTCTCATTTCAAACACAAAAAATGACACTATACTAAACAACTCTCTAAATCTCAATTTTTATGAGTTTAATTATGTAATTTTTAATTTTTAGGAGTTTAATTATGTAATTTTTATTTTTAGGATTTTAATTATGTAATTTTTAATTTTTAGGATTTTAATTATGTAATTTTTAATTTTATTTGTAATTTGTAATATTTATTGTGGTTTTTAAATGAATTTTAATATTATGGAAATGTTTTTGTTTAATTGAATTTTATATTAATTGTGCTCGTCCTTGCGGAAGAGCACAGTTGTGGGTATTGTGCTCTTGCCAGAAAGCAGGCATGAATAGTACCGCCCGGGCCCACAACCGTGCCGCTGGCAAGAGCACGGTTGTGGATGCTCTAAGAGCACATCACTTAAAACTTACCAATGATACGGCGAGTAGTTATCACGGATCTATAAGAGCGTGGTATCCAAAACCTTCTAAAAGAAGAAATTTATAATGCCAAACTGATATTCCCCCTGCCAGATCGAAATACAATATCTACTGCGCAACGTACAACATTCCTATGTTGTATACCGTGCATCAACGATTGTACCTCTCTACGAAATTACACAAAAAACACATTTACTTTCTATAGACAGAAATCGAAGAGAGAGAGAAAGAGCGAAGAGAGAGAAAGGGTGTATCGATCAAAGAGGAAAACAAAGAGAAGGGTCTTCTCAAATTTCTGATTCAGAATCGTTCTGCAAGAAATTTTTAGAGAGTTAATTGGGGAATGCGAAGCAAGAATTTGAAGCAATGGTGGGAGAAGCTACATGATGGGTCAGAGTTAGTAGTTAAAAAGATTTGAAGAAAATAAGGCTGGAAGTGTTATGTGATTAAATTTTGTGTTGAATCTGAATTTCGGGAGCTTCAATAAGGTCAGCCCATTTGTAATTTTGTTGGTTTGAACTCAAATTTTTGTCCAAGTTTGAATCTTTATGCTTAGTTGATTCAAATTTTTTGTTCAAGTTTGAATTCTGAGCGTAAAAATCTGAGCTTGAAGTTCAGAATTCAAGCTTGAATCTTTCATTGAGGAGTGGCATTTTGGTTATTGTTGAATTTGTATAATACAGGTGAAAATGGTGGGCGGTTTACTTGGAGTTGCATGGACGTATCTGGATTTGGGGGTCTAGTTCAATAAAGGGGATGTTTGGATGGTAATTGTGAATTTCGTGGTTGGTGTAGAAGAATTTGTGAATTATCTTGAATTTGGGGTTTTGGAGGGAGACTCAATTTAATTGGAAGTTTGAGATCTCAGGGCTTGGACTCGAGCCTCAAATTGCTTTAGTGTTTGAAACTGAAGTGTTGGAGATGAGCCATAGCTTTGACCGTTTTAGGGTTTTTTTAGAGGGATTGGATATTTGGAAACTGGGTTATTA
>NW_024598643.1:0-19228 GCF_004379255.2 Salvia splendens
TGTCAAAATTATTTCATAACATCTTCATTTAGTCATTATTTAGTGAATATTGTTCATTATTTACTCCGACAAGTTTTATTGAAAAAAAGTAAAAATAAATATTTTTTTTAAAAAAATTAAAATTTTAAAAAAATATTTATTGAATAAAATATTAAAGTTATGGAGTACAAAATTTTCTATAAAAGATAAAGTCATACTGTATTAGTGGAGGAGTAGTATAATATACAGTCTTTCCTTATATGCTATTGCCACCAAATTCTGGGCGTTATGAGCAGGGAAAGAATCGATTCCTTTCAATCTTCTCGACAATACGCTATCTTTTTCCTTTCCCCTGCATCAGCATCACCCCACACTCTCTCTCAAAGCAACAACATCTAATCAATTCTGTACCAAAAGAAGGTGCATCAGAATCTGAGGTAGTTTCCTCGCAATTGCAGCCTGCCTAACTTGAGCCATAAATTCACGCAATTTATAACCTCGTGCCCACTCTCTCACCGAAGAAGATGCCATGGGGAATCTGTTGTTCCGGTCTCGTAAGCGCACCGTCAGCCGCAGCGTCAGCTCCTGTGGCCCCGCCGTTTTAAGGACGCGCTCGCGCTCTCGCTCGATTTCTCGCAGGAGATCGCGCTCATCTTCGTTTGCCGACAATCCGTTGCCGGACAGAAATTCGAAAGAAACCAAAGGCGGCATGAGCTCCGGCAGCGGCGGCGCCGAGAAGAAGAAAAAGTATAGTTACATTCCCGATAATTTCACCTCCTTCGACCAGGTACTGCGATATTTTCATTCAATTTTATTTTTGTTCCGTTTTTTTTTATCATTAATTACTTTCATGTTTAGGTTAAATTTGAGCGCCTCACAATTAGTATTTGAAAATTTGGCTTATTATCAGTGTTATGCTACTACTATTATTTGTGTTGCAAGTTGCAAAGATAAGTCAAGGTCGTCTACATATGTCTCTGTCAAAAGTTGCCTATTTTTGTGGTCTCGACTTATTAAATATCTAGTGGAGTTATTTTGTTGATCCCTGCACTGCACTGCACATTGCAGCTTGAATATGACCACACGAGGGTACATGCAGTGACCAAGTCAACTCCACTCAATTTTTTAAACTTGAACAGATAATCTTAATTAATCACTTGTTTCATAGTTTCCTTCTTGTTTCTACAGTGTGATGTACATAGTTTTCAGGATATGTTTATGGTTTACCATCCCAATATTTTATTTTCTTCCTTCAATGTGTTTAAAATTGTATATACAGCTAGAAATTAGTAAATATAACTTGTAAAAACAAATAATTCTACTAATGAGTAATGGTGTATTTTTCTTTGATAAATGATAAGTAAGTAGTACTATATACTTAACTTATTGCATTAATAGAGAAAACATAAATAGATTTGCAAAGATAAATTTGTAGTTATAGCGTGTGTATTTTCATCATGATTTATGAATTGTTGATAAAAAAAGGTACAAAGTAACAAAAAAGGTATTACTACAAAATTTGAATAGGAAATGCTCTAGCTATCAATGAATTGTTGATATGCCATCATGTGCTGCACAAGTGATAGTATCTGTCGTTGAATGTCTGCCAGCGACAGTGAGACATCACAATTGGTAGGATGTAAATCTCACCCCATGTATTTGAGATAGTAAATAAGTGCAAAGTAAACAAAGAGGTGAGATGGTGAAGTGTAAATTTTTTATCCCAGTGTATGTAGTACGTTTTAGTCAGTCAGGGCAATAAAAATCCCAACGAAGCACTTCGGCGACTTTTCTTCCTTTTTGTGTTCTTTCTTTCTTTATAAATCTATGGATATGATTACATAAAAGTCGGAGCATTTTACTTTCGCGTCCAGATGCCTATTTCTACATTAAGACGGTTATATCCTACCTGTATTTGTAGCCAAACCTCAGTTTTGTAACCACGATTGTTATTTGCAGGTCACATTGGCATTAAGAGAAGCTGGACTGGAATCATCAAATCTAATTCTCGGGATTGATTTTACGAAAAGCAATGAATGGACAGGTAATTAGCAAGTATATGATGGGCAACTGAGAGTAGCTGATCTATATATAAAGAAATAATACTCATCTTTTGATATAATATTATTTTAACAATTAGCTGCTTTGGAACAAGCTTATGTAGTAAATTTTTTATCACTCTCTTACATTGAAGAGTCTGACTAAAAGCCGAAAAATTCATTTATTTTTAGGTGTTTATCTTGTATGAACTTGTATATTGGTAGCTAATGTCGTTATCTTATATCTGAAGGCAAAGTCTCATTCAGTAACCGTAGCCTGCATGCTATCAGTGACACGCCAAATCCATATGAAAAGGCTATATCAATCATTGGGAAGACTTTGGCCCCGTTTGATGAAGACAATTTAATTCCCTGTTTCGGGTTTGGTGATGGTTAGTTTATTTCACATCATCATTGTTATTTACATTTGTCATTGTTGATTTCTTTCCAGTAGCTACTTTAAAGCTGGTGATGGACCATTCCTAGCATCATCCTATCTGGTCGAGCAACCAACTCAGTTCTGCACTTCCTTTTTTCCTGTAGCAACCACACATGATCAGGAAGTATTTAGCTTTCACGGTGATCACTCTTCTTGCCATGGGTTTGAAGAAGTTATGGCCTGCTACAGAAGAATAGTTCCAAAGTTACGATTATCTGGTAAGCTTCTTTACTTAGTTGTTACCTATTGACTGTTTGTTCAAGGTCATAGGGTTGTTCCAAGTACATATAATCTTCAAGTTGTCCATAACAGGGAGCTTTCAGTTACACGCGTCTATAAATCATATGCATATCTGAAATTCTCCCTCTCTCTGTGTTCTTAAAGGGCCAACATCTTATGGACCCGTTGTGGATGCTGCGGTAGATATAGTGGAGAAAAGTGGTGGACAATACCATGTTTTAGTGATCATTGCTGATGGGCAGGTATGCACAAAAAAACATGGAGGGGGGGGGGGGGGAATAAGGAAATAGTCATATGTCTTTTTACATTAACTCACTTCATTAATGAACTACCTAATCTGACAAAGGTTACCAGAAGTGTCAATACATCAGATAATGAACTCAGCCCACAAGAAGAGAGAACCATAAACTCCTTAGTGAATGCAAGGTAAATTTTTTTGTTTCATGTAATCCAATTTTCAATGAATATCTCTTCTGCTAATTATACAATTAAGAACTCTTGCTGAGCATATGATGGGATTGCCACCTACTCATACGCAAAAAACTTAAAAAGTGTCAAAGAAAATTATTTTAGCATGACTACTTGACTGGCTGACAGAGAAAAATCTTAAAATTGAACCAAACACCCTTCCACCCTTCGAGATTATTAGTTTAATTTCTAACCGTGTGTTTCCTATTCGAAAAAAGAAAATGAAAAATTGTTGTGTTTGAGTGCTGAATAAGCCTTCTTGATTATGAGTATAAGAACTTGAAATTCTAGCTACTTATGACTTCTGACATTAATTATATACAAAGATTCATATGATACTTTTTTTAAATGAGTTATTTTGATTGTTTGAGTACTACTTATCTATGGTGGACTGAGTATATGAAAGATTGGAATATTAGTGTTTCGACCACTTAAGATTTTCAGGATGGGCTTCAAGGTCATGATTTAGAAATGTTTGGAGTGGAGGATATTCTCTGAAATGGCAGTTTATTTTTATCGTGCTTATATGGCTTCCTGAAGAAGAAGTCTTCTGAGCTTGAGCTAAACTAGCTACTCTCCGTGTTCATTTGTGTTTGCACAGTTCAGAATAAATAGATGGAATTATAGACAGTTTTTTCTGGACAGATTTACAAGGGACCTTATGTAGTTTTCTTGTGATAATTTCATTTAGAAGGGACCTTATGTAGTTTCTTTTCAGTTTTCACGTTAGAAACACACCGAACTAAAATATATGTGTGACAATTTTTTTTGTTATCAGTCTCTATCCTCTCTCAATTATTCTTATTGGTGTTGGTGATGGACCATGGGATGATATGAAGAAATTTGATGACAAAATTCCTGATCGCGATTTCGATAATTTTCAGGTATTACTCTTTTTGAGCATTATATAACCTCATATAACCAACCAGTTGTTAGTAATAGTTTTTGTTATCTCCCAAATTTTCAGTTTGTTAATTTTACTGAGATAATGTCAAAGTCCACATCATCTGCTGAAAAAGAGACAGCTTTCGCTCTTGCTGCATTGATGGAAATTCCTGTCCAATATAAAGCAGCCCGTGAATTCGGTTTATTAGGGTATGCCTTCTCTCTGTTACAAGTGTGCAATGATTTTATCTCCATATGAATTGAGTGTTGCCTTCTAAAGCAATTGTCTATGCGTATTGAGCCTTCTTAGTTCCATTAGCAGATGAACCAAGCTTAACCATCATAATTTTTCATTAAAAGAAAACAAAATCAAAACCATCATATGCCTTGGAAGATAGTGACGTGCCACGTGTATCTTACCACAGACTTACATATAATTTAACTTTTCTGTTAATACATCTCCTCTCAACTTGCAAATTGGAACAAAGACGAGTGACTGGAAAAGCTAAGAAAATAGTTCCTAGGCCTCCACCGGTGCCATACACACCAGCAGCATCACACAATAGCCACAGTGGATTATCACGACAGTTCAGCAACAATTCAGCGTCTGCGCAAGATGACCAAACTCAGGTAAGGACTGTTCGCGAAGCCATACATGTACAGTTCAATATATTCCGATGTTAAATCTGCTTTCCCAGTCCAACAAAAGCTTCTAAATAATTTAGCAGTAACACAGAAAGAAAAGTGGCATACTAGTGTTGTTTGACATAATCTTTGATTGAAGGTTTGCCCCGTTTGCTTAACCAATGCAAAGAACATAGCCTTCAGCTGCGGACACCTGGTAAAATCTAAATAGTAAACATATCTCATAGCCGAATTAGTGCAATAATCTCAGGCAATCGCTGTTTGATTCCAGACTTGCAGCGAATGCAGCTCAAAATTGTCAGAATGTCCCATTTGCCGGAAGCGCATCACAAGTCGACTCAGGCTGTATTCTTGAAAATATCCAGTTTCTGCAGCAGCACATATGTGGCATGGAAGAATTTGTTTTCGGCTTTGCTTTCATTTTCTTCTTTGTATGGTGTGTCATCGATGTTGTGCGTGATTGCAGTAGCGTTAATCAGCCGATCAGCTCCTAACAGCTAAATCGGAAGTCCAATAGTGTATATGTGTTGTGAGGCGTGAATGTATATATGAATCATGGTATGTAGCAGCTATGTTTCTTTATGTACAAGGTTGTATCCTGCATTGGTGTAAATCTCAGGACTGCAAGTATTTTATCTTGATATTTTTTAACTTTTTCACCAGAGTAAAATCAATGCATTTTGGAATCGAGCTCAAAAGTGATGACAACAGGTACGACAACCCTCGTTCCCTGAGCTGAACGAAACAATGTGGTAGTACTAGTATTTCAAATACAACCATTCTCTAATGTTTTTGTTCAAATATACTTTCAAAATACATTCACTAAAGTGACTGCGCGTGCGCAATAGTACATCATTTCATTCGCACAAATGCACTTGGTATTCCTTGACTAATGAGTCAGAAAACAAGTAAATAACCAATATTCGTTGGGATAAATTCAACTTGATCATGTTAAAATCCAAAATAAACACAAACGACAAGCCACCTGTTAATATGGTCTTTATCATATGAGGACCAAATCATGTCTTAACGTTTACTTCTTTTCCTCCTCGACCACAGTGTTCTTTGGGTTTGGGACTGGTTGAATTCTCACATATGGCTTTCTAGTCAGTGTCTCTCCTCTTAAAGCAGCAACATATCTGTCATTTGTATTTTCTTTCCTCTTCAGTTCCCCCAGGTACTCTGCTAGCCTCTCTTGATTAACTTTACCCATCATCTAACCATCACAACCATCAAATTTTCATTCTACTCTAACATAATGTAATATTGATAATGATCTTGATGTGGGAAGACAACATCTAGGGCATCTATTAATGGAAAATGCAAAATATGTAATTGTCATGCAAAATATGCAATAGAAGCTAGATGATTAAGAAATAACGTAAACAATAGATCCCATCTCCAATCCTATCCATATAGATTTGTTATACATCTAGCTTCTATTGCATATTTTGCATGACAATTACATATTTTGCAATAGAAGAGTATGTTTTGCAATAGATTGTTATACAATAGAAGCTAGATGATTAAGAAATATGTAATTGTTATACATCTCTTCTTTGTGACCTGATAGAGAGTATGTTTTATTCGAGAAAACACACCCGCTGCCCTAAGCGCTGAAGATAATATAAGAAACAAGGAGAACGGATAAAAATAATATTGATGCACTGATCTCGACTCTCCAGATCACCATGCCAATGTATTATTTTAGAAGCTATAGGATGTAAAAAGATGTCACATACTTGATGCCTATGGTTTTGGTTTGTATGGAAAATGCCCAAATGAAACCAAACCATACTTAAAGTGGGTGAAACAAATGGTATTGGACTTGTTTAACTTAATCCCGACTTACCAAAACTAACCCATTAGATCTACACACAATGACTCTTTGTTATTTCAGATAGGTTTGATTTATGATTTTGTACATCCAAACATATAGAACGAACTGTTTTGATTAACAATCTACAAAAGTAGAAGTTTGACAACAGCCAGCAACATTCTAATATGCTACTATAAGAGTATCCAAATTCCAAAACCAAGAATCACCTCATATGTACACTCTAGTCATTTTTTTGCTCCAATTTTTATCTTTTCTAAATGGTTATCCTTCTCCATAAACATCATTCAAATAGATTATAGATATCAACACACAAATGAGGCATTATTCTTCAGAAATGACAATATACACTATTGAGTAGGTTTATCTTCATCGCACATAAATCAAGCAACTTATAGAAACAAGGGTTCTAGGATATCCAAAGTTTATACTCCATTTAGTGCTTGTTTGGTAGATAAGACAAACCTTGATTAGATAAGATATCTTGATTAATCTGACGGTTTGGTAGATAAGATGAACTATTTATATGGCCCATGTTTAAGGCATGGGCCCATCGCGGCCCATCTAGGCCCGAAACAAATTAGTTCATTTCCTCATCTTTGTTATCAGCCCAAAACAAGTCCGTTAATTTATCAGGCCTATATCCATAACCCAGATTAAATGTAAAATTACCAATATACCCTCTTCTTTCACCTCTTTCGTAAACAATTCTGCGTCATCTCCAATTTACGGAAAGACTGCAAGTCTACAACCTCTTCTTTCACCTCTTTCATGAAAAATCTCCAATTCAAAATTTCTACTCTCTCATAAAAAGCGAAATGCTTCATATGTTGATGTGATCTGGGAGAGTTCAATCAATTTTGAGTAAGTCATATTCGATTGTTATTCCTTGTTTAGGAGGTGGAAATTGCTTTTATTAGGTAGGAATGAGGAAATTTGAATGGAGCATGTGCTTTTGTTTATTATTTTGCGTCGTGCATTTAGATAATTGATTTTTGTAGGGAAGTTTCCTGTGTGCGCGATTGTGTGGAGTGGTTTCTGTGTGCTTAAATAAAATTGCCCACAATGTGTTTGATGAAATGTTAATGATTTATACTTGAATGAATTCCACCGTGAAGGTGTTTTTGAAAAAAAAATTGAACGATAAAATGTGTGCTAGGGACAAATTTGGGATAAGATTAATTTAATTAGGTTAAATTAGTCATTTTTATGTATTTATCCTAATTTTTGTCATTGTTACCAAACAAGAAACCTTGATAAATTATCTTAGATTTAATCTTAATTCTTATCTTAAAGCCCATCATAATTAATTATCTTATGATAACTTAACATGCCTACCAAACACCCCCTTAGTATAAAACAATAGTTTAACCTATACTAATTATATTTATTAATGCAGATTCGGATTAGTAAACAACCATAAAATAATTATAACAGTCGATTTCAAAATAACCCTAACCCTAATCTCACTGAAACACACTCTATCTATCCGGAAATAAACCTTTACCTAAAACATTCCAGCGATCAGGTACCGAATCCTACATCAGTAGTCATCGGACGGCTCTCGATTAATACATATCAGTTCAATATCGCCAATTCCAAAAATATAACAACAAATATGAAACACAGATTTCACGGCGGAAGAGAATCGGAGATGAATTACCGTTAATTCGGGGCGGGCGGACTGGCGGAGCTTGGCTTCGAGCTCGGGGTTGCTGGAGCTGGTGACCTGCATGACGCAGTAGCCAATAATACCGGGAATGACGCCGCAGACGGTGGCGAAGGTGAGAAAGAAGGGCTTGGAATCCCTGGTCTTGGTCACCAGCCATCTCCATGTCTGGCTCTTCTCCCATAGAAACGACATTTTTCTTCTATTCTAGACTAGATTACTGGGTTTGATGGGAGAGCTATATTAATATTATGGATATAGAAACTTCATACCGGGCCGATTGCTTTCAGCCCACCTTGCCTTGATACATGGCCCAAACCATTATTTCCATGTCCATATTTTTTGAGTTATTTCATACATATATTTCGATAAATTTGAATAATTGTATAAAGTAATAAAACGAGAGAGAAACAAAACTTTGTTTGATACTTATTGCTTGATTCCAATATTAATTGTTTAACTATTACAGAGATTTTAAAAGGTATCCCACATTAATTGAAAATAAATCAAATTAAACCATAACTAATCCAATTAAATATGAAAAATAAGTCATTAAAAGGATATTACAGATTATCAGACTCTGATCATATGTCCATTTTTATTTCTCGGTCAACTTTGTGTATAATAGCAACACAAGTACACAACTTACAAAATTAAGAAAACATGTATAGAGAAACACTACATTTTTAGTTCTATACTTTTCCATAATCATATTTGCGGTTTTCATACTTTGAAAATATTCCCATGCATCTCTAAAATAACAAGAGCTAATTGACAACAAATTTGTAGGCGAAAAAAAATCCAATATTGACTTGAGCATGGCAACTGAAGTGGGGAAACTCGGGTTGTAGAACATCCAAAATAACATTGCATAGCATCCGACTTGCTTTAGACAAATAGAAACTTAAACGACAAGATTATCTTTGATCTTCTCAGACAGTCACCACGCCAAATAAATATGTGAGCAATGATTTTTTCCTATTCGGGACGCTTTATACATGGTTTCGAGTCCATACCCCGTTGAGATGGGCACACCATGTGCTCTCTAGTCTCTGCTGACGCTTCATATATGTATAAAATGATAAACTCTGATCTCATATTCTCACTACATGTACATAGTACTTATTAAAAATAAAGTAATTAATTGGTCCTTAAATATTTGAATGTTGGTGGACAGTAAAAAGGAACGACAATGCCATTTCCAAAGCCTCAAATTATACGTGAATTATTGGGATAAAAGCGTGTTTCTGGGCCCAACCAGTTCACCTAAACACCTCTATTCCAACGTAATCAAGTGTGAATGCGTTTTGTGCTAAAGACTTGACTCTCTTTTTACACAAGAACAATTATGCCATTGACATGTAAAGGCTTTCTATGTCTCTATTCTCTTTGATTAGTACATATATATTTGTAGTTCATTAAGAACTTTTTAGATACATCACTTTAATATTGAAATTAGTTTTTAGAAGCTGTAATTAGTTATGGAAAATTGATTTGAATGAATAATGCTTAACTTAATCATAGATGCCGACGACGAATTGGAGGAGGGCGGTGGACAAAGTATGAAGGAAAGGGGCTTTCGGCAAAGAAAAAGACTTGAGTTACTAATTATACCACTATTAGTGATTTAATACCCATTTAAGTATATTTATTTCTCTAATCCCTTTTTAAAATGAAAGAACTGTTTTTGTTGGTTTGCTTCCAATTGCGGTTGATGACAAGGGCCACCTTTATTAGCAGTTTAGATTCTTTATTTTTATCCAACTTAAATATTTGGTTATACATATTTCGTTTTGTCGTGTAATTTAATTTTATCATTAATTATGTGCCTCATGCATTATACAATAAGATGTTACTCCCTCCATGCGATAAGAGTGCAATATTAGGGATGACCAAGATATTAATAAAATGTTATGTAGTAGTATTCTGCAAGTGAGTTTCACATGTTGATGCAACTTGGGTTTGTTTTAGATTGCCTTTGATTGAGAGGTTACTCTTTGAAAAATTCATAACCTATTTGAGAAATGTTTGATAAAATAAGCTCCTACACAGAAAATAAAAACAATCATATATATATACTACAATATAGTAGTTTATTTCTCATTAATTTTCTCTCTGACTCACAATTTATCTCTAACTTAATTATAAGCTAAACTATCCAATTTCATGATAATTTACTCTTAAGATATTTTACAAGTATTTAAAACATCTTATAAGCAGTTGGTGCACAAAAACTTTTTTAAAATGAACTTGTTGAGACACCATGGATAAAATTCATAAGCGTAATATATGAAACAAAAAGGAGAAACAACAACCACCAACTTCATCAACAACGAATTGGAGGAAATTCTAAAATCACAACAAACCACAGTGAGAAGAAGTGAAGTGAGCTAGGGTCACCTTTGTAGTCGACAATTGATATAATGTGTTGGTTCTTCTATGACTCCGTGGCCGTTTCCTAACTCGTACTAGTATTTCTTCACAAATTTGTCCAGATGAAAAAGGAAAGTCCGGACATATATTAGTGCATTGCATTCACAAGGCCATGCACACAGACATTCCTATTATGGAAAGTAAGTTAACCTTAAAATAAATGTACTCCATTAGACAAATGTTCATGTAGGGATGTAATGAATGTTTAAAACATGAGATCATTAATAAACAAAAGTTCAAACATGGTATGCTAGTAATTAATTTTAGGCTGGGGTGAGATAATATGAAATTTGATGTTGGTAGAGTGGAAGTACTGTGGGGAAAAAGAAAAAGAAAAAGAAAAAGAAAAGAGAGGGACCGTCAAAGATAGGGTAATGTAATGACTATAGAGTTTGTTAGTATGCTATCTTTTAGGGGCTGTGAAAATGATATTTTAAGGAAAGGGTACTAAAAGAAGTTAAAACATGAAAGGAAAAGTAGAGATTGGAGGACAGGAGGAAAAATTCAAAAGCAGGGGGGTGATGGGTTGCCAGGTAGTTTTTTCTCATCTCTTCAACTGTTTAATCATCAAAGTGTTTTTTCTCTTTTGGGATATTGCAAAGTTTTGAGAATTCTCCTTCATGCTATGGACCCCATCTCCTAATTCTAGTAGTAGTAGTATTAGGTGGTGTTCGATTTCCTGGATAAAATAATACCAAGATATAATCTAGGATTGGGTTGTGAGATTATTTTAGTCATAGGGGGTTAACTATGACTAATTATCCATGATTATCCATCTAGGATTGAGTCGGGGACTAAATCTCATGAACCAAACACACTACTAATTTAATCCGGAGATACAATCTTGCGAACCGAACACCCCCTTAGTCTATTATTATGTAATGGCCTAAGTCCATAAACTAAATAAATTGATTTGTATCTGGAGTTCGATGCATCATACATGCTTCAACCGTTAAAGAACGACAAGCTAACGACGAGCAACACATTCCACACAAACAACAACGAAACCTAGAGCAAAAAGAGCCATTACTCAATGAACCCTTTAATTATACACATGGTGAAAGCATGCAATTGATCATATTTTGTTCGAGTAAAAAAATTATAAGAGGGGCCTTCATGTAGGCTATTTAGTGACCAAATAGGCTGATAATTGAGTGGAAAAAATAGTAGTGAATATTATTTATAGATATGTCTAATTTAATAAAAGCGTGCAACACAAGCACTTGTTTCACTTGTCGTTAAATGACATGATCAAATTTTGAGTATATTATTCCAATGATAGAGTGTTAATTATGATGCCAAATTAGTGTTAAGTGTTAACAATATCCTTCTGTCTATAAGATTTTATGGAATTCAAACATGAATTTGTATTGCAACTCCTGTTTTATAAACTTAAAGGCTTTTACTTAGACTACAATCACCAATCAAAATTGGAATGCACTGTTTTCCTCTTATATGATACTCCCTCCGTCCCAGTTTTAGAGTCACATTTTGTCATAAAAATCCGTCCCAGTTTTAAAGTTACATTTAGAATTTTTCCATATTTGGACATAAAATTTTACCTCATTATTCAATAAAATTACACCCAAATGCCATTATCTACACAAAAATAAACCAAAAAATAAAACAAAAACTACATTTATTACACACTCCACATCTCACTTCATTTATTACATAATCCACCATCTCACTTCATTAATTACACCCTCTACATATTCCTTAAAATCCGTGCTATAACTAAATGGCACTCCAAATGTGGGAGCGGAGGGAGTACTTACTTACATATGAAAATAGTTTAAGTCAGATTAAAAACGGCTACGGAATGACCTAATTATACTGTTTAAATTTGACCAGCATTGTCTATCATATATGCATTTATGTATAGTAATAGTACTAACATACAATTAAATATGAAATAAAAGTGAGATATAAAACTATAATAATTGTAATAGAAGATCTCATTTCCCGATTTAACCGACTCCTTGAGATTCGCAACTTATAAATAATTAAACGTATCATTTGGGCCTTTGTAGCTGAAGCTACCAAAATAGGAAAGGAAATATCTATTAAACTTGAAGATACCAAAAACAGTGTGGATCCACCACCTACTCTAAACTAATAAAGCTACTATTAATTAAACAATCTTGTTATGTATTTGACGCACATCTCATCTTCTACGTCATCTATATTAACATAAAAATATTCTTGAGGCCGTGCATAGCTAGCTGTCTAAAAATATTCTTGAGGCCGTGCATAGCTAGCTGTCTGTTACGAATTTCAGTGCAAGTAAACTTGTCTCGTATCGATTTTGTAAGACGTTTATAGACTATATGAACTCTCTCCGTTGGTATTTCTCAGAGCATCAGTAGTGGCGCGGAATTCTCGGCGGAATTCCCCGCGTAATTCCCAAAAACACCTCCTGCCACGTCATACAGACTTCCCACTGCACTACCACGTCATAAGGACTTCCCACTACACAGTGGCGGACATCCCAAGGACTTCCCGAAGGACTTCCCACAATTAAAAAAATCACAAATTCACAAATTAAACAATTTCAGGAATTAAACAATTTACGGAATTAAAATTTCGACACAAATAGGGAAAAAATTCTATTAAATAAAAAAAAGAAAAGTACATTTCACCAAATAAAAAAAAACATTTCAATAATTAAAAACTACATCAACGACGACCCATCCGCTGCCATACTTCTTCAATAATATCGTTCTGGAGCCGAACATGGGCTTGTCTTTGGCGCATGTCGGCAAATGCAAGGACTCAATCGACATCGTCATGGGGTATCCCCATGCGTACATTGGTAGGTGGGCAGCGAGGTGGTCCCGGGGTATTATAGTTCGACGATGGATGGGTCGAGGTACCGCCGGCGCCAAGGCCGCTTGTTCCTCCCTCTCCGCTGATTCCCGCACACGTGCATGAATCAGACGCATCATGTGTTCATAATGCCCACCACTACCACTACCACTACCACTACCAGCCATTCCGGATATATAAAAGAAATGTAGAGAGAGAGAAACTTGTTAAAATAAATGGTGCGAATGAAATGCAGTTCAACGAGCCGTATATATAGAAAATTTTAAAAAATATTTAATGCAATAAACGGGAATTCCGTGCGGACGTCCGTGAGAGTCAACGCAATGATGGACATCCGCACGCCAGCCGCGACGGAATTCCGCGTAACGCCGCGGAACTGCGGTGTCCTCGGCGGAATTCCGTATCCGTGCATATCATGCATAATGGCGGACGTCCGTCGCGGAATTCCGGCACGCCGGTCGAAATTCCGCCATTGCTGATGCTCTCATGTTTAATCGTAATAGATACGAATTGTGAGTATGAATACAACACTAAAATATAGTATAACGTAGAATAATACAGATGGAATAGGAGAGGTGTGATAATTACAAGTGATCTGAGAAAAGAAAGGAAGAGGTGGTGGTGGCCCATGCAGCCTTTCTGAGGGCCCCTTCATTTTTGTTAGTTTGTGAGCAGACAAAAGCACTGAAAGCTTCTTCTTCTCCATCTCTGCTTTCACACACCTCACCCAATCATACTTCCCCAGAATCTTATAAAGCCACCCCTCTCTCCCATCCCAATACATCCATCATCATCTTGTGATCACTTTATCTCATCTTATGTAAAATTCATCTCATTAGGTAAAAAAAGCAAAAGACTTACAATATCTTGATTTGGTGATTCTAATTCATTTTGTTGTGTACCCTAAAATCTTCTCACAAATTACAATATTAGTAAACAATCAATTATCAATGCATAATACTTAATATTGGTTTATACATACAAGCAACATTGATGCCTTGTGTTTTGCAGTGTGAACCCAAAACTAAATTAACAGTAATATTAAATTTTAAAGGGACTAAAAAACTATAAGGTTGATGCAAAAAAGACATAGGATGACGAGGACCACTTTAGTGACTTTTGATCCTCAATAGTTCTCTATACTAATATACACACACATATAATATATATATATATATATACACAATACATCTCATTGTTGTCCAACCCTCCAATTTCTCCATCTTCATCCCTTCACAAATTTCTCTCCCCTTCACCAAAAACTTACAAAAAAAAATTGGGAAATACAAATAATTATGGGGCCAATGACACTTCCTCCCGGATTCCGGTTCCATCCAACGGACGAGGAGCTCGTGGCCTACTATCTCGACCGGAAAATCAACGGCGGGACAATCGAGCTCGACGTCATCCCCGAGGTTGATCTCTACAAATGTGAGCCCTGGGATTTACCCGGTAAGTACTAGTAGTTCATATATTAATCAAATCAAGTAATGTTAGTTTCATGATAAATTGTGAGAAATATAAATAATTTTGATTTTACAGATAAATCATTCTTGCCGAGTAAGGACATGGAGTGGTACTTCTACGGCCCACGGGACAAGAAGTACCCGAACGGGTCACGCACAAATCGCGCGACGCGCTCGGGGTACTGGAAGGCGACCGGGAAAGACCGGACCGTGCACTCACAGAAGCGTGCGGTCGGGATGAAGAAGACATTGGTGTATTACAGAGGAAGGGCGCCACATGGCGTTAGAACTGATTGGGTAATGCACGAGTATCGCCTCACATCCTCCACGTCAACTCTCAAGGTAATTAATACGGATACGATGATAATAACACACATTTTAGATCAGATAACGCTAGACTTAATTTACATTTTAGAATTAAATTTTAGGTTAAAATTTTAGTATAATGTCACATTTTGTCATAAATGTGAACTAGTTAATTAATTAAAGTGCATTCCTTTAATTATAGCCGTTTTCACATTTATATAGGATTCTTATGCACTATGTCGGGTGATGAAGAAAAACATAGTCTCACAAAAGACTAATAATGAAGCAGCCGCGGAGCAAGTTTTATGGGACGAAGGCGCGACCCCGGAAACATCCCGGGATCAAAATACCTCGTCCGATCTCACACCAGCCGCGGTCGTCTCCAAAGATTCAATGGATCAGATCGGATCAGATGAAGTGAATAGCTCCGTGATGGATCAATTCTATTGCAATGGCACTGAAAGCATATCAAATTTCAATTTTCAGGTAAATAATACTTTTAAAATAGTAGTAATAATTATTGTTGTTACGTTATACTGTTATAGATAGAAGGGTGGTCCCAGGAATGATCCCTTTGATCGATTATAAAAGTGAGAAAAAGTAGAAGAGCTATGAACTAACTCAACATATAAAAGTGGAAAATATCTCCAAAACTGATGAATCAAATCGCTTTTTTCCTTCACCATTTCCCATGACTTCTTTTGACTGACTAAAATGTCTTTCCAAATCGAAATAATATAAATAAAAAATATTTTAATTTTAATTTTTGAATCCAAATTGACATATAATAAAATGTGCAGGATTACACAGGTTTATTCTGTGAATCATGGAATCCATCGGTGGGGATGAACGATTTCCCGGAGATAGATTTTCCGACGGAGTGGAAATCGGGCGGTGAACACGTGGCGGATTCGGATAGGTTCAAGGATTGTCTCAACGGCATTGCAAATCTAGATGAGATTTATGCCTTGTGCTCTACACACGATAGTTATGCACACACTTTGTAATATTTTTAAAAATTACAGAGGTAGTAGTGATGATGACATTGGGTTAGGGTTCTTTTATCACATATATATTTTTCTTTTCTTTTTTGTTTGTTGTTTTGATTTATACTTGTAATGATCATATGGAAGAGGTAAGATAATTTTGTGGTAACATCTCAATTTCCTACTATTTTCTTGACATATTTTTTGTTCGTTTAATTTGTTGTGGTTTAATAATTTTGCCCGAAAATTGTGTTACATTTAGGGGAAAAAGATCAGTAAGGGTTCCCTCATTACTTTTATATAGCTCGAATCCCTGATTTGTTGAATGGGAAGAAGCGTATCACCAACTAAGTTGTGATTTGTTGAATGGGAAGAAGCATATCACCAACTAAGTCGCTCTTCGTTACAATTATTTGAGTTGAGTTTGGTAATAAAAGTAGAGTTGATGCATGTGTATGCATTATGAAAAAGGCCAAACAAGACTATTAACTATCTAGGGTTCTAAGTGCGTGGGTTTAGTTAAAGTTGGGTAATCACAAAATGGAGTATAATAAATATGGGCTCTTATTAACACTGTAAGAGCTCACAGCGAGGCCCAAGATAGTACAAGGTCATTTGTGACTGTTTAACGATATAATTAAGAAGTTGAAGTTTGATTATAGTACTATTATTCAATTTTTGCGTTCATAAAATAATGTCCACGCTGTGCAGCTTAATTGATAAACTATTTTTTGAATTCGACTTTCACTTTAGGATATGTGAATTAATTTTCAGTACTACTGTCTACTGTACACGATTGAGAATCTTTTTAGCATCTCTAGGAGAATTGAATGCTATAATTTGCTGGTTATGGAAAGTCATATATGCATAAGTAATTAATTTTCGGATATACTAATAATTGAGTAATTAGGTGAAACTGTATAAGAGTATTTAATTCCATTTTTTTTGTGCTAGTGATTACTGATTTGGCATTACTTGAATAGAGAAAACGGAATGGAATTTTACAAATGATAGTATAGTTAATCGTCAGCCCGTTTTGCACCTAAACATCTCATTTATCTTATTCTTATTTGAGTGTATTTTCTTTTTTTTCTTACATCTTATTAACATCCTATGCTTGTTAGACCATCCACTACGGGTCTTGCCGGCGTCTCGCGTCTCGTCCCGGCGAGACGGGACGCCGGCGCGATGCGTTGCAGCCTCCATCTCGTCCCGTCCCGTCCCGCGTCTCGTCCCGGCGAGCCACGAGACCGGCTGTCTCGCCACGCGCCGAGGCGACGTGGAGCAACCCGGCGTCGTGCGTGACGCCCACTCACCGGCCCGCGAGTGGGCGTCGTCACGTGCTGACGCAATAAATATTTTTTTTAAAAAAATTCGAATTTAAATAAAAAAAATTTGTAACGGTAATAATACCGTTTTTTTGTTTTTTTTTATAATTTTTTTGATTTTTTATTAATTTTTTTACTCTATAAATACTCCTAAACTCATCCTCATTTCACACACAACTATACATCTATTCTTCCTATCATCTAAATTTTCTCTCAAATTTTCTCTCAAATTTTCATAAACCAACTCAAGATATCCGGCGACGGCGACGACAACTACGGCGGTTCCGGCTCCGGCGGGTGGGATCTCAACGCGTTCGGCGATTGGGAGACCATGATCAACACATTGGGCGGTTCCGGTTCGTCAACCCCTGGGACTTAGGGTTCGGCGACGCCGGGGGGGTACCAACCACCCAATTTTGACCTTGATGCATATGTCCGTCCCTCCGCCACGCGGTATTCGCAGGGATTATCCCAGATCCGGGAGGATTTTCCCGGTGGCACTGGCGGTGGAGGTGGCACTGGCGGTGTACAACCCCAGGCGGGCGAGGACGAGGAGGAAGAAGAAGAGGATCCTGGCCGGCATCCGTACAGCAACTTCGAAACGATGGCGGTGTACAACTCCTGGATCACGGTCTCGTACGATCCCATCGTCGGGAATCAACAAACCCGGAAGTGTTTCTGGGAAAAGGTCTGCGAGGTCTACCACCAGATAAAGCCGAAAGGCTCCCGCAAGCGCAAAGTTAAAATGCTCCGCTCTCACTTTGACCGAGTCGACCGACAGATCAAAAAATTTTGCGGCATCTACTCGACTGAAGAGGCGCGCTACCAAAGCGGCGCCACGGCCACCGACATTTTGACGTCCGCTTTGCGCGCCTACTACCAGGACGAGGGTCATCAATTCAGATTTGTTGATGTTTGGCAGGCCGTCAAGGACGAGGAACGGTGGGCCGGAGGTTTCCGCTCCAGCTCGGGCTCAACCTCGAAGCGCACGAAGCATACGGCGAGTGGCCAATACTCGTCTGGTGGTGCGTCTGGTGGTGACACCGATGGCATCAACCAACCTGAGGCTGAATCCCGGGAGTTTGTGGGTACGGTCGGCGATGCTGGAGGATCCGCGCGTGGGCGCCGTCGGCCGCAAGGGACGAAGGCGGCGAAAGCGGCTAGAGCAAGGAAGGGCCGAGGCGAATCAAGCCAGCCGGCCTCGGGCACGCGGGGAGGCTTGGACACACTTATGGTGGCGTACATGACCGCCACAATGGCGGACACTTCCCACTTCTCGTACGCCCAATTCACGGCCTGGTGGAACGGAATTGTTGCTATGGCAGCACAACTTGACCTTCCGACACCCCCTAAACCTCGACCGCCTCCAGAGGATGATTCGCCGGCGGAGTAGTTTTTTTTTATTTTGTGTGCTTTTTTATTTTGTGTCTTTTTTATTTTGTGTGTTATTTAGTTTGTGTGTTTTTAATAAAGTGTGGTTTTAATAAAGTGTGTTTGTTTAAATTGAATTGGGTAGAAAAAAATTCTAAATGAAATTGAATGAATAGTAATTAAGGACGGTATAGAGACGGTTAAGAGACGGAGCGTTGCAGGTTCCGTCCCTTAGTTAAGGGATGGAGGAAAAAAGGACAGTGGGGCCCTCAAATAGTGCTCAAATAGTAGTTAGAGAGACGGTTTAA
>NW_024598644.1:0-19530 GCF_004379255.2 Salvia splendens
ATATATATATCGCTATTATAAGATGTTAATATCACATTATTGATATTAAATTTCATTACCTGCCTTACACGGCTACGGCTGAGCTTTAATACTACATGTCATTGCAATTTGAAATAAACTGTATGAATTAGGCCGGTCCAAACACAACCAACCATATTTTTCATGTCAGTCAATATATTATTAATATTATAAACGTATATAAATTAAGAGAGATTTTGATATGTCACAAATAATATAATACTGATATAAATGTTTCTGTAATTTTAAATAATTGAATTTTGAGCTGGCTAATTAATTCAAATTTCCAAAACAATGTCTTTTATGCTAAAATAATAAATTAGTGGTCCGACATATTGTCACGTGGTATGTCTAACCAAACATAATTGCAAAAAATCACTTCTCTCTTTTTTCTCTCTCCTAATGTAATTGATTTAATAAACCACTTGGCAATATAGTGTTCGGACAACTAATTTTTACTCTTTATGCAGTACAAGAGCTAGTTGTATTACTATCAAAGAAAAACTAACGAAGCTTTTGTAATGTGGAAAAGACAGAATTGGTAGATAAATAACATAAATTATGCATGGGCAAGAAACTCCCACTTGTCACATGCAGCCTACGTGAAGTTTCCCTTATGCTAGGCCAAAGGGAAATGTCTTCTCAAGCAGATATTAATTAACATAACATAACCAAAATAACTTCAATTACCATCCCAACCCAATTTTCTTTAGAGCATCCGCAACGCGTCTCTTATCTATCCCGGTCTCATTTCGGAGAGACGAGACGGATAAGAGACGGTGATGTAGCCCTCCGTCTCGATCTCGTCTCGTCGGGCGTCTCGTCCCGGAGGGAGAGTTGGCGAGACAACTCGCCACGCGCCAGCGCCACGTCCGTGACGCCCACTCGCCGGCCCGCGAGTGGGCGTCGTTTTTATCCGAAAAAAAATGTTTTTTTTGTTTTTTTTAAATTCAGGAAAATTCGAAAATAAAAAAAATCTCAAAAAATATACTAGCCATTTATAGCCGTTTTTTGCAAAAAAAAAATTTAATTTTTTTTAAGCCCACAATCACTTCTATAAATATCAAATCATTTCCACAAATTAATCCACCATAAAAAAAACTCTTTATTCTCACTCAAACACTCTACATTCTTCATCTCAAAACATTATTCTTCTCCCAAATTTAATCCATTTATGGACCCATTTGAGCAAATGTGTTGAATAAAAAATCAAACACCCTGAATTTTCAAGTATCGTTGGAATCCACAGACTAAAAGTTTGTCGGAGCTCTCTCCCAAATTCAAAATAAAATCCTTCACCTCCCCAAGTCTATGGCTGCGAATTTTTGTTGCCTCGAGCTTTGATCCCACGGATTAAGACGTCGCAACTGATGATATCTTCTTCTGCTTCTTTGAGTTTTGAGATTTTGAATTTAGAGAGAGTGAGCGGAAGATTTTAAATTATGTATTTTTTATTTAGTTTTTTAGGATTTTGTTAATGTGGTTTTTATTTTTTTAGAATTTTAAGTTGTAATTTTATTTTATTAATGAAGTGTGTTTTTATTAATTGAATTTGTTGGAATAAAAATAAAAAATGAAATTGAATGAATAGTTAAGGGATGAGATGGTTAAGAGATGATTAAGAGATGTAGGTGTTGTCTCTTAGTTAAGAGATGGGGTGAAAAGTACAGTGGGGCCCATGAATAGTGAAGAGATGAGACGGTTAAAAGACGGTTAAGAGACAGCATTGCGGATGGCCACAGCAGCATAGACGGTCTCGAGACAAAAAAAACAATATCTCTAGTGTAACATTTAAAATATGAGGTGAGGCATTTAAAATCTTGGATGGAGATAATTATAAAAATAAAATCTATGGTGGTTCCCATTCCATATCCATCAACACACTCACACACCTCCATGTGTCCCTCTTCCCAAACCCAAATGGTCCCCCCTCATCAATACGATCAAATCTATTCAAATTGATTGGATAACCAACATTGAATTCCACATAAAAATGAAAGTAAAATGTGAAGATTATTTTTTCTTATTTTAATAAATTTATTAATCATCCCTCCTACATACTCCTTGTGCTATAAATTCGAGCATAGGCTATTTCCATTATTCATCATATTCGTATTACTCTTTTCTCTCCCTGAAAAAAAAACTAATTAATTAAAATGGCGAATGCCCGTATAGCAAGATTCATCAGCGAGGCGGCGCCGCCGCAGTTTGTGAGCAATATGAGGAACAGGAGGTCGAAGATGCTGGACACCATAGATGAGGAGGAGAGAGAAGCAAGCAGCAAGCAATCTGTCTCTCTGCTCAAGAATCTTCATAAATCTGTGTCCCAATTCCGCGGGTGACCATGTACTGCTCTCAATTTATGTACTAGTAATGCCCGAGCATTGTTGCTAATGCTAAGTGGTGTTCGATTTTCCACTCTCTCTCTCTGTCTTAGTATTGGCTATGGACCTAATTTTGCAGAGAGCCAAATTTGGTCGTTGTTGTGATATAATTATTTAGATGTAGTACAGTGTTAATCATTTTCACTGCTTTATTTTCTTGCTTTATTTTCACTGCTTATATATATATATATATATATATATATATAGGGAGCGTTATTCTCCTTTTCACATCTTAGATCCTTTTTTCCTTCTTAATATTACGCGTTAGATCTAAGGCATCAACGGATCAGATTGATTCTATAAAACTGGTTCCGTGTTGCATATAGAAGGTGGTTGTATGCATTACAGGGTATTATTGACATTTGACGGAAAAGTAACTGCCACATTTTGGTATCTGCGAATAATGCACCACATGGTCACGAGTAATGCATATAATTGACTATATAATGCACAATATGTTAACTGCAATGCATACGAATAAGATGTACCATGTTATGATGTTTGGACACACGTTTCTTGTTTCCCCTAAGGGTTTAATAAGCTTAGGGGCTAGGGTATAGTACGTAGACACCTATGTAATCTTCACATGGTAACGAGTAATGAATATAATTGACTATATAATGCACAATTTGTGAACTGCAATGCATACGAACAAGATGTGTTGTGTTATGATGTTTGACACACGTTTCTTGTTTCCCCTAAGGGTTTAATAAGTTTAGGGGCTAGGGTATAGTACGTAGACATTACTAACAAATTGTTGTTATTGGAATATACGTATGTGCATTATTTGGTTTAGGTAATGCATTATGTAGCTGTTAATTGTCATTATCTCAGTATATTATGCATTATTAGAGGTATTGTGTATATGGGTTAATCAACGGATTGAAGATTACATACGTGCATTTAGTAATGTCTACGTACTATACCCTAGCCCCTAAGCTTATTAAACCCTTAGGGGAAACAAGAAAACGTGTGTCAAACATCATAACATGGTACATCTTATTCGTATGCATTGCAGTTCACATATTGTGCATTATATAGTTAATAACATCCATTACTCGTGACAATTTGGTGAATTATTCGTATCGTTTTTATAATTTGTTATTAATGCGTACGTACTATACCCTAGCCCCTAAGCTTATTAAAGCCTTAGGGGAAACAAGAAACGTGTGTCAAACATCATAACACAGCACATCTTGTTCGTATGCATTGCAGTTCACAAATTGTGCATTATATAGTCAATTATATCCATTACTCGTTACCATGAGAAGATTACATACATGTCTACGTACTATACCCTAGCCCCTAAGCTTATTAAACCCTTAGGGGAAACAAGAAACGTGTGTCAAACATCATAACACAGCACATCTTGTTCGTATGCATTGCAGTTCACAATTGTGCATTATATAGGCAATTATATGCATTACTCGTGACCATGCGGTGCATTATTCGTAGCGGTTTCCAGCCATTATTAGATTACTATTGTACCCTCATAATGCACAAAATAGGACAAATAATGCAACACGGGATTAATTACCCAATGTTGATCTTGAATGTCCATTTCTCTAATCTAATGGCTGATATTAAGAAGGAAAAAGGAGGAAATATAGGAAAAGGAAATGAATACATCCCTATATATATATATATAAGTATTTCGTTGCAATATTTAGCGGGAAAATTACAAGGGTTAATTAATGTTCTTCTAAGGGGTAAAATTGGACGACATGATATCGTTTGACAATACAACATCACACATGAACTATATATACTGAAAAAAAATTGAAATGTTGTAAATTCAAAAACAAAAATAGAGTTGTAGCAGTAGTATAAATATAAATATAAATGTAAATGTAAATGTAACTTTTCATCAAACTGACAATTTTAGGTAAATATTGTAATTTTCTGACCATGAATGTAAAAATATAGAATGTAGAAATAAACGGAATTACTATCATTCAAGTTTACGAAAATCGTACAGGTGATATGTTAGTGGGTTGATAAGATATTGGAACATGTTAGCTTTCACTTTAGGTATGGGAGGCCCGGCCCAACTTCGTAGATGATCCGATGGATTCAAGCTGGGCCGGGCTGAAAATCCCACTGTTCTCAGAGGGTATCAGTTGGGGCCTGAAAAAAGAAAAATAAAATGACCAGAAATTTTATTTAGGAATAACTACGAATGTTACAATCGATTAACACTATCAAATACTACTACAATCGAATCTTACATATCCAAACCCTCGAACATTTATTGTCACATCGATAAACATTTATTGATTGCTCGAAGGTTTCCAACTCCAGATCTCACTTTCCATGTCTTACAAAACATTTCCCAAACCTCGATCGATGAATGAACACGAAATCTGGCTCTCAATAGATTTTGGAGACATCCAGGGAGCTAAATGTTGTCCAAGCATCCTAAGACAATCACAAAATAATTAATAGTTCTATTAATAAGCTAAGCTAGTGAGAAGTTGACATGAATAAAAATTTAAAAAAGTACTCACTTGAAGAGCGGCGAAGACCTTGTGTGCAATGTACTTGTGTAAGAGTGATGCTCCTCTTTGCTGAAGCTTGTCTGGATGTAGGCATAGAATTGCTTTTTGATAAGCTTTCTTCACTTGTGAGCTCTCCATTAGTTTCGTTAGAGGTATCGCCATCCACCCGCTGTTAGGCCATACGATCCGATGAAGGGAAGACAATAGCAGCCGGATATCGGATTCCTTGCCGCTCAACCACAACCTTATCTTTTCATCAACAATGCTCCTATCATCCTCTTTCTATCATCATTTTACACATTATTAATTACTCCCACCTTATTAACATAAAACAAATAGACTCACTAATTAAGGAGTATAATGTACCTCAACCCCTCTTGACTCATCATTCATCACTCTTGTGGCTGCTTAGTAATACAACATGTACAGATTCAAAATACTTAAAATTCAAACAAGAAAAATCAGTTTATTAGTTAACTAACCAAGTGTGGGTTTCTCTTGGGAGTGAAGCTTTTGCTTGGCCCACGCGATCGCTTCATCAACGTCACTCGGTACATAAGCACTTGCAGTTTCTCTACTGCAACAATCAAGCTCTATAACGTATGAGCTCACAAACTCATCTTCATCAATTTCCATTTCTTCATCAATTATTTCTGCTTTCATTCTCAATTTTATCTGCTCAATGTTAGTAACATTTTCCTCAATTCGAGGAGGGCAGCCCCCTAATTTGTTTTCACAATCCAAATCGGAAAATAGTGCCCATTTTTTATGATCGGAATCTCCGTTTCTCGTGGAAGTCCACTTGGTCTTTATGTCCATTGCTCTACAAATTGTAGGAAATGAATATTACTATTAATAATTTACATTTATTGATCACTCGATTTTTTTAAACATATCATAAATCCAAACAAAGGGTATTCACAACATTGTTATCAACTTATTTATTTTAGTTTCGATGAGCTTTGCTCTCGATTGGAATTATCAAAATTTTGGAATTGATGAGCATCCAATCATGCATGCATGAGTTTGATGTTTAAACATACATCTCCGAAAATATAATTAAAACTCACTTAATTCCATGTTTTGGTTCTTAAAAATGCACATTTTATTATAGTTATACTAGCAGTATTTACTATTAAAAAGATTCGACTACATTTTGCTATATCCAATAAAATAAGAGGATTAATTTAATTTGTAGAATCATTATTTTATACTCGCACGCACGCACCTGAGCTTCGCCGCTGACATAGCAACGTCGCCGGCTGATTCGGAATACGACCTCTTCTCCTCCTCCTCCTTCTTCTTCTTCTTCTTATCCAGCCCAAAAATGTCTATGAAGGAACGACTCTTTTGCTTATGCTGCAACGAAGGAATATCCAAAAGGGGCAAATTCCGTCCCCTCCGCCTCAGCGACGGCGGCGGCGCCGTCTCCGTCGACCAGAAGACATCGTCGTAGAAGCTAGCGTCGGCGGATATTTGGTGGGAGAATATGCTACGTGGGCGCGGGGCACCACCGAAAATGTCGGTGAAGAAGTCGTGACGGAGATCCTCCATTTTCTTGATTTTCCAGCGAGGTTTATATGGGATTTTTGTATGTAGTTGTTAACTTGTTGTTTTGGAATATTATCCAAGTCAAGTTGAGTTTCTATTAAATAGACACGGAAGGCAAATAAGTTCCCACCTTTGTATGGAGGCGTACACACATTGGTTTATTGGATTTGGAGCAATCCTAGCCAAGGAAGTTAATTTTTACTCCCTCCGTCCCGAATAAGAGTCGCTAATTTCTATTTTGGGTCGTCCCCCATTAAGAGTCACTCTTCATTTTTACCATAAATAGTAGTAGGCCCCACATTCCACTTAATCACTCCACTCACATTTTATTATAAAACAAATATAAAAATGTGGGTCTCATATTTCACTAACTTTTTCAACCAACTTTTCTCTACATTTCTTAAAACTCGTGCCTGTCAAAGAGCGACTGCTATTAGGGGACGGAGGGAGTAATTTATTTCTTTGAAGAATAGTAGTAGTATTTCATAATTGTAAGAGTGGAGAGTATTGAACCCCTATTCATTTTTTATAGTGCTTTCGTCTCCTCCATACACGTATAATTGTATTACTCTATAGTCTATACCTTCTTAGCTAAAATGCATTTTAAGTTAATTATGGATCTATTTGTTTTATATGTGGAGTTCTAATCTACATTACGTTCCACAAGTGTAAGGGTGTATTCAAAACCCTCATTCATATCTTACATTGGTAGTGATTTTGCTTCTTCAAGAGTATATTCTTAGAAAACCTTTCCTCTAGGATTGTCCAACCATATTTCGGTTATCACATATTGTCTGACCCGATCTGACTTTAAAATTATCAGATATGTAATACTCATTTTGTTCTCTCATAGCTAAGTCATTGTTATTTATTGCAATCATTTAAAAAAAATCAAAAAGTAAGAAAAAAGTAAAGTATATAAGGGAGAGAACAAAGTATAGATAATAGTCTTATTTACATTATACTCCCTTCGTCCCAACTAAGTTGAGACATAACTTTTCGACACGGAAATTAAGAACTTGTGTGGAAAAGTAAAAGAGAGGAATAAAGAAAGAAAGAAAGATAAAGAGATAGTAAAATAGATAGTGGAATAAAGTAAGAGTCATTGGATGTTTTGTTTTTTGTTAAAAAAGGAAATGACTCAACTTAGTTGGGACGGATGTAGTATTAGTTTTAAGTAATATATGAGTAGAATGAGTTAGTGGAATGTGATACATCTTTATCATTTAGGATATTGGCCCCTAATATCATGGAACTTTCAAAAAGTTGATTTTTTTTCACAAACTTTAAGTTTGACAAATAATATCACGAACTTTTACCCGAGTTTGTTATTTTCCACCAGCGAAAAATTTCAGCTATAATAATGGATTGAAGAACAATTTTGGAAGGTGTGCTTCAAGAAAACTATGCTCAATGATTGAAGAACTTGAAGCTCTCGAATTTGTTATCGAGAAATTACGAAAAAAAATTTGTATCATTATATTATTTGCCGGAATTTTTTCGCTAGTGGGAAATAACACACTCGGGTAAAAGTTCATGATATTATTTGTCAAATTAAAAGTTCGTGGGAAAAAACCCAACTTCTTAAAAGTTCCATAATATTAGGGGTTAAAATGGGAAACGAGACTCATATTCGCAGACGGAGGAGTAATGGATATTGAATATCATGAGGAAATAAATACTAATAAAAAGAAAGTCGAATTATTTATAATTTGACATTAAATGGAAGACAAATATTAACATCACAAGTTAATACTCCCTCTGTCCCTAAAGAGTATGAACTTTGGGTTTGACACGAGTTTTAATGCATTATTGGTAAAGTAAGAGAGAGATAGATAGAGAAATTTTTTTTAAGTATTGTTAGTGGAGAATGGGTCTCACCTCATTAGAGAGAAGAGAGTTTCCAAAATTGAAAGTTCATACTCTTTAGGGACGGATGAAAAAAAAATAGTGCATACTATTTAGGGACTGAGGGAGTACTGTTCGTTTGAGAGACCCTATTTTTAAAAAGAATTAAGTCTGAATCATAACATCTCCGCTTCAAAATAAGCAAAAAAAGAACAATAGAACACTTGCATAACATAATTCATTTACTCCCTCCGTATTCAAAAAATATAATTATTTGAAACGACACGATGCACAATTGATAAAGTATGTGAGAAGATTGGTAAAATAAGATAGAGGAAAAGAAAAATGAGTAAACTCAAAGAGAGGAAGAAAAAAAGTAGTGAAAGTAAAGTTAGTGGATTGTGGGGTCCATGTCCTAAAATAAAAAGAGTGAACTACAAAACTGGTCCATGGACTATGGGTTTATCTCGCCCATAGTCCCTGGACTTTAAAAATATCGCCAGATATCCCTTGACTAAGGGTTTATCTCGAAAATGATCATTTTCACTGTTTTCGGTCGAAAATACCCTTTTGAGGGTTTGGGCAATTTAGTCTTTTTTACACATTAACATTTTAAATCTAATATTATTTCAGTTATATTTTAAATCTGATATTATTTCAAAATATATCATTCATCTTCCCTTTTGTCATCCTTCACTTTGTTTCTTTATTTCAGTATTAGATTTAATTTTATAAAATTAAATTTTATTTGATTTTTAAATATCAAAAAAAAATTTAATTAAGTACAGAAAAATAATATTAATCACGATGGAAAAATAAGAGTTATTCTATTTAGCCTTCGTCTGGTTGTTAGAATTGCTTGTGATTGAATATTATGAAGTTGACTAAAAATTTGATCCTACTAAAATTTTATATAGGAGTATTTTTGTTGAAATTTTCTAGTAAATTTTGATTGTTTTCAAATTAATGAACTAAAATTATATTAGTCTTACATTAGACGCTATCAAATATTGATTATGACTATTAATATTTGTTATTTAATAATTTTATAATTAAGAAAATTTATTAATATTTAAAAATTGAAATTTAAAATTTAATTTTGTAAAATTAAATCTAATATTGAAATAAAGAAACAATGTGAAGGATGACAAAAGGGAAGAAGAATGATAATTTTGAAATAATATCAGAGTTAGTACATAACTGAAATAATATTATATTTAAAATGTTAAAAGTGTAAAAAGACCAAATTGCCCAAACCCCCAAAACCCTCCAAAAGGGTATTTTCGACCGAAAACAGTGAAAATGACCATTTTCGAGATAAACTCTTAGTCCAGGGATGTCTGGTGATATTTTTAAAGTCCAGGGACATGGACGAGATAAACCCATAGTCCAAGGACATTTTTGTAGTTTACTCAAATAAAAAGATTATAAAGTTTCTATTTTTAAGAAATGGTCAAAAATGAAAATAGTTGCTACAGTATTTTTTAAAAGCGGAGGAAGTATTATTATTATTATTGTTGTTGTTGTTATTAGACTATTGGAGTACTATTTTATACTAGCTGGTAATATCATGGTACGAATTTCGATGACATTATTCGGCTATTCCTTCAAAAATACGAAAAATGCCTGATATTAATTGATAATTCACTAGTGACCATGACAAAATAATGGAATTTTATGGTAACTGGCAATTCGTGTCTGCCACAATGACCAGCATTATTAAGAGATTTTACGGGTCTCTTTATCATCATTTTTTATGTTGTACTCCGACTTGCCTATAAAAATTAAGACTTTTTAGTCAAATTTTGATTCTTATTACAAATCAAAAAAAATAATTAAAAAATTATATACTTTTCTATGTTCACGAAAAATATTCTTATTTGTCATTTTAGATTCCCACAAAAAATAGTTTAATATACTATATAAACTCTCTCTTATATTTTACCATTTTTTCTCCTTTTCTTTCTTACTTTTTTCTCCTCTCTTTGATGTAATCTATTTTTCTCCACTCTCTCTTACTTTACTAATTTCTTATTAAAACTCACGATGTCCACAAATAAGACTATTTATCATGGTCAGAGAGAATATTTGATTAAATTCTATTCAATCTTGCAACTAAAAACACAAAAATGATGTCCATTTCTGCATTAATAAGCGATATCATTTAATTCTTAGTTGTATAATCAACTATAAATAAAATAAAATTTTATAATTTTTAATATAACCTTTAAATTATGAGATTTACTGATCAAAACTCCATGATTTTTCTGATAATCTACTAACATCTTTTAAAAATTATAAAAAAAAAAGACAATTCTGAATCATTTTGTAGAAGATCTGGATGCATATGGTTTAAAAGGCATTTTATGTATAAATTTGCAATGCTGAAATTATCAATTTTATATGGATATGCCGAAACTATAAATTAAGTATTTAATATTTATGCGACTAACTTCGAACAGATGAAGAATAATAAACCTAGTAATATTATAAGTTCGCACGGTGCAAATCTTTTTTTTAATCAAGAAAAAGGAAGTATATATATATATATATATATATATAGGTTTTGATCTATGCAAAACTAGATTTAAATACAGAAACGCAGAACAATATCATAATTAGGTCACTTTTAAGTCATAATTAGGTAATTTTAGGTCATGCTAACAAAGCATGATCTAAAACGATCTTAGCATGACATTAAACCCAAATATTATAATATGACCTAAAATTGCTTATTATGACCTTCCGTGTTTTTGGTTAATTATTGACCATTAGATCATCTAATCCTATGGCCAAGATTTGGTCTGCATTTCTGGATTTAAACACATACTTATTTTGATCATCTCCCTATATATATATATATATAAGGGAGCGTTATTCTCCTTTTCACATCTTAGATCCTTTTTCCTTCTTAATATTACGCGTTAGATCTAAGGCATCAACGGATCAGATTGATTCTATAAAACTGGTTCCGTGTTGCATTATAGAAGGTGGTTGTATGCATTACAGGGTTATTATTGACATTTGACGGAAAAGTAACTGCCACATTTTGGTATCTGCGAATAATGCACCACATGGTCACGAGTAATGCATATAATTGACTATATAATGCACAATATGTGAACTGCAATGCATACGAATAAGATGTATCATGTTATGATGTTTGGACACATGTTTCTTGTTTCCCCTAAGGGTTTAATAAGCTTAGGGGCTAGGGTATAGTACGTAGACACGTATGTAATCTTCACATGGTAACGAGTAATGGATATAATTGACTATATAATGCACAATTTGTGAACTGCAATGCATACGAACAAGATGTGCTGTGTTATGATGTTTGACACACGTTTCTTGTTTCCCCTAAGGGTTTAATAAGCTTAGGGGCTAGGGTATAATACGTACGCATTAATAACAAATTATAAAACGATACGAATAATTCACCAAATTGTCACGAGTAATGGATGTTATTAACTATATAATGCACAATATGTGAACTGCAATGCATACGAATAAGATGTACCATGTTATGATGTTTGACACACGTTTCTTGTTTCCCCTAAGGGTTTAATAAGCTTAGGGGCTAGGGTATAGTACATAGACATTACTAACAAATTGTTGTTATTGGAATATACGTATGTGTATTATTTGGTTTAGGTAGTGCATTATGTAGATGTTAATTGTCATAATCTCAGTATATTATGCATTATTAGAGGTATTGTGTATATGGGTTAATCAACGGATTGAAGATTACATACGTGCATTTAGTAATGTCTACGTACTATACCCTAGCCCCTAAGCTTATTAAACCCTTATGGGAAACAAGAAACGTGTGTCAAACATCATAACATGATACATCTTATTCGTATGCATTGCAGTTCACATATTGTGCATTATATAGTTAATAACATCCATTACTCGTGACAATTTGGTGAATTATTCGTATCGTTTTATAATTTGTTATTAATGCGTACGTACTATACCCTAGCCCCTAAGCTTATTAAACCCTTGGGGGAAACAAGAAACGTGTGTCAAACATCATAACACATCACATCTTGTTCGTATGCATTGCAGTTCACAAATTGTGCATTACATAGTCAATTATATCCATTACTCGTTACCATGTGAAGATTACATACGTGTCTACGTACTATACCCTAGCCCCTAAGCTTATTAAACCCTTAGGGGAAACAAGAAACGTGTGTCCAAACATCATAACATGGTACATCTTATTCGTATGCATTGCAGTTAACATATTGTGCATTATATAGTCAATTATATGCATTACTCGTGACCATGTGGTGCATTATTCGTAGCGGTTTACAGCCATTATTAGATTACTATTGTACCCTCATAATGCACAAAATAGGACAAATAATGCAACACATGATTAATTACCCAATGTTGATCTTGATCGTCCATTTCTCTAATCTAATGGCTGATATTAAGAAGGAAAAAAGAGGAAATATAGGAAAAGGAAATGAATACATCCCTATATATATATATATATATATATATGTGTGTGTGTGTGTGTGTGTGTGTGTGTGTGTGTGAGGAGTGATCAATTGCTAACTCATCATTTAATTGCTAACTACAACTAATTTAAGATTATAGGATTTTAGAAAACTCGTGGTCTACAATTTGCCACTTGTAATTTTCGTTTTTATTAATTAAATTGAAAAAAATTAAAAAAAAACTACCAAATTAGGGTTTCGGATGAGAATGTCAATATAGTATTTCGAAAATATCAACACAATGCTTTGAAAATGTCAACATAATGCTTTTAAAATGTTAACACATTGCTTATATTGACATTCTACATGTATTATACTGACATATTTTATATATCATGTTGACATTTGTTATTATACGAAAAACTTGAAATTTTTTGAATTTTTTTTCAAATTTTGACATCGGAACATATGCAAGTGAGATCTCGTTAGAATCCTTATGAAATTATCTTTAATTTGATATATGTTGTGCGAAAAAATAATTTAGATCGAGAAAGTTATATGCATTTTAAAGTTATGGAATATTTTTCAAAAGTTAGTTACAACTAATTTGTTGTAAATTAACTTTAATACACTTATTGACGTTTTTTGTTGATCGTATTGACATTCCGGGGCTGATGATCTAGGCCCTTAATTTGAATATATAATGGCTATTATTTAGTTATAGTTAACAATTAAGTATTGAGTTAGCAATATAACACTCTCATGTGACGTGTTGTATAGATAAAAATATCTTTCAGAGTGAACATTTTTTTAGTCTACGAACTTTGCCAAACTATCATTTTTGGTTCGTAATATTTGAAAATATTTTTTTAGGTATGTCAACTTCGACTTAATATCATTTGATCTACTTCTTTTTTTTACAGAAATACCCCTATGGCCATGAAGGGTAATTTAGTCTATTTTCTCTTTGTTCTTCATTAAAATTATTTAATTTCCCTCTCTTTCTTCTTCTCCTTCATCCTTCTCTCTCTTCTTCCTCATCTCAATCGTTCTAGTCCAAGTCAATTCTCATACTCCCTCTGTTTCTTGTTAATAGAGACATTTCTTTTTGGCACGGAGTTTAAGAATAGTGTGTGAAATGGATGGTAAAAAAAGTAAGAGAGAGTAAAGTAGGAGAAATGAAGAGATAATAAAGTAAAAAGGAGAATTATTTTTTGCCAAAAATATAAATGACTCAATTATATTGGAACTTCCCAAAATAGAAAATGACTCTATTAACATGAAACGGAGTGAGTACCAATTTGATAGGATTCAGATGTGATCACAGCTAAGGTGCAGAAGGAGATGCATGTCTCATTCGTGTGGTTGTTTAAGCAGAGAAGATGGAAGAAGAGGGAAGAAGATAGAAAGAAAAGAGAAATAAATTATTTTAACGAAGAAGAGAGCGAGAGTAAATAGACTAAATTGCCCTTCAGGGTTATAAGAGTAAAATGTCCAAAAAATGAAAAAGTAGTTCAAATGATTTTAAGTCGAAATTGACTACCTCAAAAGATTTTTTTTCAAATATTATGAATAAAAAATGATACTTTAATAAAGTTCGGTGACTAAAAAATAGGTTCCATCAATATTTTTACCAAAAAAGACGCTTTTCATTTGATGGATTTCAGTTTCTTATTCTCCATCAACAAAATAATTATCAGCTTTACACCCAATGATCATCAACTGCATAGCACACTCCATTCACAATCTTGTATTCTCTTCATTACAACAATATTTAATTTAAATTATAAATAGTAGAAGTCCTAAATGGCTATTTCCACCCCGATTTAAAAATTGCTGGTTTTACAGAATCGTTAGCCACCGGGAATGAACACTATAATAGCAAAATATCTCGTTTATTTTATTAATAAGATAAATAACATTTTAATTTTATTTGATCATTTGACAAACGTAAATAAAATTTGAACTGCTAATAGAATGAATACATGTTTCACAGTACAATTAATTTAACAACAGCTTTGTCCCACATTATTAAAGGGAGAATGTACATTTTGTTATATTGTTTATAATTTTTTGTCTCTCGAATCTTATCTTTTCTAATGTTTTTTTTATTGTTGCTTATGTATTCATTTGGATCGACAATTGCTGCATTAATGTGATGCGTTTCTTGAAATTACTACTTGTCACGAGCAAAGGTTAAAAGGTGCGACAGCTTTTACTGCGACAAAAATCATAGTACTACTTGTCACGAGTAAAGGAAAAAAAGGCGTGACAGTTTTTACTGCGAAAAAAATCATGTAAAAATTATAAATAAAGAGAGTCGTGTTATTTCCATTCTTAGAGCGTCGTTATTCATGGTCTCATACCACTTTTTTACTTTATTCTTTATTTGAGGGAAAGCACTTGTAACCATCTCTTCCTTTCATTATTCATGGATCTTACTATTTCATTTTTTCAACTTAACAATATAATTAATAAAAAATATTTCATTAAATAATCCAAAAATTACTTCTAAATTTCTAAAAATTATAAATTACATAATTAAAATCCTAAAAGATTTAAAAAGTATATTAAAAAGTATATAATTTAAAATAATACTCCCTCCGTCTCATTCAAGATGTTCACTTTTCCTTTTTTGTTTGTCTCAATCAAGATGACCACTTTTCTAATTTTGGAAATAATCTCCTCTCTCCTTTCTCTCATTAAAATTGTATTCAACTACTTTTTTTTCTCTACTTTATTCCACTTAACAACTCTTCCTAAAATCTCGTGCCACTCAAGAATGTGGTCATCTTGAATGGGACGGACTGAGTACTAGTTAAATGAGGTAATTATAGATGAGTTTGAAATGAAATGGAGGATAAACAAAATGGAAAAATAAAAGAAAAGGAGAAATGGTAATAAAAAATGTAATATTTAAGGAAGTAAAAAAAATCTAATTTTAACTTTTTTTCTGATTTTTTATTGAAAAATCAAATATTAAACGATCACATCACCCACGACAGCACGCCATCTGGCGGGGTGCCTGGTCACGCCAGATAGGGCTCGGTCCTCCATCAAGAGACACCCTTTCGGAGGGGACGACTGCAACGGCATCCCTTACCATCCCATCCCGGCAGGATAGACGCCCCATGAAAAGGGACATTGTTGTGGATGTTTTTATATCTCTTAAAAGATTAAGCATATTTCTCGTGATGCAAATATTTGTAGTGCACAATATTTTGCTATGAACTTCATTCCATATATAAAGGATATTTTTATTAATTGATTTATATTTTGAAGTTTGAAACAAGTATTTCTAAATATTTATGTCAAATTCATAGTCAAACTCAAACTCATTTTTGAGCATATATTAAAATAAAGTAGTTTCACTCAAACCCGATACATCAAACTCAAATTTTACACTATTTTTTAATATATGTCTTACAAAATTTTTGTAGAGTCATAGAAAATGCAAAAATGAATTTGAGTTTGCAGTATAATTAAAAGGACCGAGTCAAACTTGAGTCATCTTGGATCCCCCTTGAACATAGGTCATTCAGGGCTCGGCCCAAGTCACCTGGGCTCTGACTCCACTTGAACATATCAGATTTGGGATGGGTAAATTTTTCTTAATCATTATATTTATAATATAAATAGAAGGTAATATCCCATTCGTATAATATAAATTGTTATTCTGTAAAATTGTAGCGTATTGATGTCAAACATATTATTACAAGGAAAAAAAGTAAACAAATATATATAAAAAAGAGTATCATAACAAAAAGAAAAAAACAAGTAAGTGTACACATCATTCTTAAATCTCACTGTTAGATTGCCGTTTAATAATATTATTTGTTTCATTATATTGTATTTTTTCCTTTTAACAGTGGTCCATCTTTTGGCATGTGTGCATCCACAAATTTCTGAAATGGCATTTTATAGAGAAAGGTATTGGTCCACCTGATAATAGGAGTTCGGAATTTAGGAATTTTGGGAATGTGAAAAACTTAAATAATAAAAAAGACTAACCCAATAAATCAAAACCTCGTTATATTTTAGTTATAAAAATAGGCCGAACTGTGTGACTCGATATTAATTATTTGCTTCAAATAGTAAGAAAGAGAGAATGTATATTTTGTCCAGATAATTTATAATAGTGATACTACGTTTTATTCTCAATATTTTAATTTTGTAGTATAAGCTACTGTATTATTTCACATAAGAAAATGAGGGTCTCTTGTCCAAAGCGATCAATTGAGTCATTTTTTTAAAGTTAACCATTTTAATTGAATTAACTTATTTTATTTTACTTTTTATTTTTTACTTAATTTACTAAACACTATTTCTTAAGTGACTTAAAGAAACAAATGACTCAATTCATTTGAGATAGAATGAATATTTTATATATACATATAAGCTTATACACTAAATTCAAAAATTAACTGCACTAAACTCTAATTTAACAAATATAACAAATTTCTTATAATGTAGAGATGCCCAAGGTTTACAGTTCGGGCGGCTAACTGCGAAACTGTAACCGGTGGTTCTGAACCGTGAGATTTAAATGGAACCGACATTGTCATTTTTGGAACCGTAGTTCAGTTTAGGTTCCCAAACTCCAGAATCAAAACCGTGCCGGAACTGCCGGTTCTAGACAGGAACCGCGAAAACCACCGGAAAACCTAGTTAGAATTGCAAAAAACCATTGGAAACCGGCGATTCAGAACCGTGAAAAACAAAAAAAAAATGCCAAAAAACTGACAGTTCCGAACTGAAACCGTAATTGCAAGTTTTGGAATCGGAATCGTAACCGCAAAACACACTCGCCGTTCGGTTCCGGTTCGACAATTTCCAAAACTGGAACCAGTGATTCCGAACCATAACCGCCGGTTCCGAAACCGTGGGCATCTTACTTTGTTTATACTACGTCATATGTCAAACACTAATGCAAGTCGCAAGACGTTGGTAAATTGGTACTCTATCCGTCCAAAGTTACTTGAATCGTATTTTATTTTGGGTTGTCCCAAGTTACTTGAGTCATTTATTTTTTTTTGCTAAAAAAAGAACATCTAATCCTACCTACTATATTTTTTCTTTTACTTTACTCTCTCTTCTTTCTTACTCTACTCTTTCATCTACTTTATTTAACTCACTAAACACAACTTTCTTAAATCTCGTATCGAAAAGAAACGTCTCAAGGAACGTGGGACGAATGGAGTAATATTTATGCAAAAATAGATATTTATATAACATCAATACTATGTACTACATATATTGTGTTCTAGTGAGACTTTGTTTATATAACATTGGCTAAGTATTTTCCTCCTGCATAAACTGAAATGTGATTTAAATACTAGGAGTATAAATTTTAAATTAAAAAATTCTTAATTCTGAAATTAGGAATAGTTAGTTTTGGAATTTTGCATCTATAGAGTTTATGATGTGGACAAAAGGTTAACGTGACATGACTGAAAATTTATCAGCATGTTTATTCTGACAACAATCTCTATTCACTTACGTAGTGAAGAACTGAAGATGCTTAATGGGAGTGTCGATAATCAAAATGAGTACTTTTTTCGATCCGTCCCACAAAAAGTATGTCCCACAAAAGATGTTATACTTATGAGATAACACGAGATTTTATAAAATTTTATTTTGTGTGTTAGGTGGAAAGAGAAAATATAATATATAGATATTATTGTGGAAGATGATTTTTTTTAAAAATGGAAATGTGACTTTTAATGGGACAAACTAAAAATGAAAGTAAGACATTTTTTTATGAAACGGATGGAGTATTAAAAATAAAAAAGAGAGAAATATTACAACCTAGCTAAAATCAAGAAATTCACGTGGCTAAATTCGGTCCATCCATACTTATTTCCAAATACGAAATATGAGAAAAAAAACACTACTCCCTCTAGGCATGTCAAATCGGGTACTCGTGGATATTCGATCCGAAAATTTCGGGTATCTGATCCTGAATTTTCTAAAATCTAATACCTGATACCCGATTTGAAAATAATTTCGGGTACCCGGATACCCGACTCGGGTATCGGGTATCGGGTATCCAGTCTTGATTTGGATTATTATTTTGTATTTTGTATTATTTTTTTAAGAAAATTAACTATAAACTTGTGGTTCGAATTTGAGACTGAAGTAATTCGAATTTAAGAAGAAAAAAAACTACTACAAATTTTTAGAAATTAAAAATTTATAAGTTATAACCTCATTCATTCATGGCATAGTAAACATCACAATTCATATATTAATCCTAAAGTGACTTAAGAGAGAATGATTTTGAGAGTACATTTAATTATTTAATTTTAAATAATGGAATAAATACATAATTTATTAAAACTTTGAAAAAAATTGTGTAATTCGGGTAATTTGGGTGAACCCTATCGAGTACGGTTGCCAGGTACCCGATAATCCAAAAATCCTATACCCGATCCCGAAACTCAAAAAATCAGGTATCCAATTACCCGATATTTCAAGTTTGGATATCAGGTATCCAATACCCGATATCCATTTTGACAGGCCTAACTCCCTCTGTCTCACCAAAGATGATCATTTTCCTTTTTAGTTTATCCTACCCAAAATGACCCATTACTAGAACTAAACTCATTTATCTCATTACACTACTTTCCTTGTTTTTTAAGATTTTAATAGTATATTTTAAGGGAGTAATTTATACTTAAATTAGAAGTAGGAATAGAATATATGTATTTATGCAATATAAATGTTTCTTGCTTTTCTATAGTGATTTAATTAAGAATGAAAGGTGGCCCAATAGTTAAT
>NW_024598645.1:0-27781 GCF_004379255.2 Salvia splendens
GAGACGCTGATATGGAAATCGATGAAGCCCCTCAGGCACAAGGTGGCCAAGGCGAAGAAGCTGAGTCAAGTCCTATTGCCCAGGATGAGTCCTTAACTCAAGCAGAGGAGGAAGCCAGATATCAACAAGCAAGAAAGAGGAATGGGAAGGCCCCAATTCAGAAGAAATCGGTCACCAAGAAGACTCGAGTAGTAAATACTGGAATAGTCATCAGGGAAGCTGCTCAGTGAACTCCGCCGAGCCGAAGGGAGTTGAGCGACAGCGAGTATAAGGCCAGTACCGAATCAACCTCCGAAAGCGATGTTTCTTTGGAGGATGAGGAGTACGCCGAACAACAGATTCTGGATGATCATCGGGAGTTAGTCCACCCACCGGTAGAGAGATTAAGGTACCGGAGGTGGACAGTGGACTTCACTGACGAGATAGCGGAGGAGATGAAGCTTTTTGAATCAAAGAAGCTGCATGATGTTTTCGACAGCATGGATGATGGGAATAAGGACGTCAAATATGGAAAGGTAATGCATTATCCCTCTTTGGATGAGTTGGGTGTCCGAGAGCAGTTTCTAGCCTATTTGCAGGCATTAGGATTTGAATGGTTGTTGCCGAATGGAAACCCAGATATCTGTGTTAGGCTCGCAAAGAAATTCTTTACCACATTTCGGTTTAGGGTGACTACGGATTTGGATGTGGTTTCTATAAGTTTTAGGTTGTTTGGAGGAGACATAAGTATGAGTCTGATTGAGTGGACGGTTCGTCTGGGGATGTGCAGTCTTGAGGAGGCCATAGGGCCAGATTGGAGAAGTCGAGAACGGGGAATCCCCCGTAGACATGTCGATTTTGACCCACGGGAGGCTTGGGCAGAGTTAACTCATCCAGGTGCTGGGGAGTTTGTTTCAACTATCTCTCGCTCAATCCATTTCAATGACCCCATTTTACGTCTAGTGCAACTCCATCTAGATTTCAACTTGTTGGGCCAGTCAAACTCATCCGTCCGTACCTCAATGACAGAGTTATATCTGCTTTGGTGTGCAAAGCATGGACGGAGATTGCATCTAGGTTTCTGGACTGCGTACCAATGCCATTTGATCGCCACCCATCCTGCCCGAAATCTCACCATATGCAATATTCTGGGAGTATTTGTCTGGAACAACATCCTCGTTACAAAGGCTGAGGACTTATCCCATCTGACTATGGTAAGCCCCCCTGGGTTGTTTGATATACCATTCTTCATCCGCACAAATGTCGTGTACATGAGGGAAGGTGTCCCGCATTTCTACGCAATGGGACAAGAGGCTATACCAGCTGGTAGAGCTTCTGCAGGACAAAGAATGCAAGCTCAGAGGCAGGCGACTTTGGAGAGGACAGTGGAAGAGATGGGAGAGGAAAACCGACAGATGCGATTGGAGTTGACCAGGATATTGTCCGTGATGGAGGAAATACTGAGGGAAGTAACCAAGGGAAAATAGGAAGGAGCAACCGGAGCCAGGGGTCATGAAGGCCAGTATACTGAACCAAATGTGCAAGATGAAATAGAATCATGGAACAAGAGTGCCGAGGTGCCGGCGGAAGCCGAGGAGCCGGCGAAGTCTGATGAGAACCAGTCCGAGAATGTAGAGGAACCACCGGAGAACCCACCTGCACCGCGAAGGAGCAGGAGACACTGATGAACCCCCTACTAACCAATTAGTTTTCGTTTTAATTTTCAGTTTTTTTTAGTTTTCCGTATTTTTGTTTTTGTTTTGGTATTTGTTTAGGTAGTATAATTTGTGTATGTGCGCAAACCCCATTCATAACACTTAGCCTATTCTATAGTCTAAGTGTGAGAAGTAAAGGGTTTGCTACTGTGACGCATGTTCTGTTGTTTTTATGTTTTCATAAGCATATTGACTCACACTTAGCCCACTACGTGGTCTAAGTGTGAGAAGTTTATGTATATATGTGTTTTGTAATTGTTGGAATCTGCTTAGGTTTTAAACTCTCCCACTTAGCCTATTTTATAGTCTAAGTGTGAGAAGTTTTAGTTTTTAGCATGTCGTTTTGTTTGTCATGTTTGTGTGTCCACCGTACTGGCCATTACCTTTTCCACTTCGCAGCCTTATCTGAGCGCAGACACTTGTGAAGTGGGAGGGGGGACGCAATGGCCAGTATGACGTATGTGTACATGCGTGGGTTGTGTTTGTGTTAGTGTTTTGTTAGGTCTAGTTTTTTTCTTTGATGTGTTGATTGGGCTTAAAACTCAGCTGTCTTGAGCTGACGGTAAGGGGAATTGAGGGAGATACGACATGCAGGAAAACAAAAACCACCCCCGTTATTACCTCCTAGTCAGGATAGACGATGCAAGTATGAGAGAAAAGCCCATCCTTAGAGTCAAACACGAAAGCCCTCTTAAAATTTGAGTTATAAGCTTAAAGTGGAACCACTTTCCACAATATCCAGAAAAGAAAGAGAGTGGTTGCCACAAAATGATTAGGGCGAAGTGACCGCGTGTGGCAAACACTGAAGGCAGTAGGAAACCCCCCTTAAAAAAAAGAAGAGAAAAAAAAACTACCAGTAGAACCCCTTTTCCTAACCATATATACCCAGATATACACCCCTAGCCACTGGGACTGTGTGTATGCAAGGCATGGAAAACAACTGGCCAGAAAGGTGTGCAAGAAAGAAGAATTCAACTGGAGGGAAGATTGGGAAGGTCGAGAAGAAAAAATGGCCAGAAATACTTGACCACAAAAAAAGAAGGAATAAGGGTGGCGAAGCCACAAAAGAGATAAAAAAAGAAAGAAGAAGAAAGAATATGAGGAAAAATGGTAAGAAATACTTGACCACAAAAAAAGAGGGAATAAGGGTGGCGAAGCCACAAGGAGCTATTGACCAGTTGGAGGTTAATGTCAGAAACACAGGCCGAAAGAAGCAACAACCAAGAGCCCGAGTACACACAGTTCCCACGCACCAAATAAAGTGGAAATGTTTTGAACCTTAGAGCCTTAGAAACATCCACCCCAAACACTACAACCAATAGCCCCGTTACAAACCTTAAAGCCCTTCAGTAGCTGCACGTGAGATCTAAGTCCGAAGCATCTGTGGTCTAGCATTTAGAGAGAACAGTCCTAACATTCCCGGAGAGGTATGAGTGACTAAGTGAACCTAGTGTTTGGCCGAAAGTTTGGGCGATCTTGACGAGCGGATATACTGACTGGGAGAGAAAAGGGGGGCGGCGGAAGTTCAAGGCTGTCTAAGGCCGGATTGCACCTGATCCCGAGGGGAGGGATGGTTGAAAATATAGCCCGATCATTGTGTTATAGTTTTCTTGTTTTTGTTTATAATTTTTGTGATCGTTTATGTTTCCTTTTCTTCCTTGCGTTGTAGCTTAGAGTCTAGTTTAGGATTGAGTCGGTCAGGGGAGTAACCAGGCTAAAGGTACCTTTACATGGTTTTTTTTATCATATTTTATGAAGTCTTAAATTGTTGTTTATGTTAGGTTTGGTATACTGAAAAGCATGTTTCGAGCACGAATAGAATCTTGCTTATATACGTAAAACTCTACAATCCACTTTTAACCCGATTCAGTATTATTCGAGCAATTTTCACGAATAGAATCAATATATTGTTACACTGTGTTTGCTTGTGCATTTATACGATGTTTTATAAACATTTAAATGTATAAGAAGCAAACAAAGTCTAAGTCTTTTGCTTAGTAGACTGGTTGTGGGCATCATCCACTTTAAGGTAACACAGTCGGTTCTATGCAATGCTTTGCAAAAGAGAAAGAAGGATTTCATAACTCAGATAAGCTTAGACTGCCTATCGTGAAAGGTTGCAATGTAAGTCCGATTATTTCTAAACCTTTCTGAAATAAGATGACGTTGGTGTGGTATAGCACTGAATGGATCTAACAGCAAAACGTGTCTTTATGCTATCTACTGAAAGACTAAGTCTTGATAAATAACTACTCCCTCCGTCCCATTAAATATGCAAAATTTGCTTTTCGGCACGAGATTTTATGTAGTGTTGTTTTGTGAGTTAATGAAGAGAGAGTAAAGTAAGAGAGAAGAAAAAGTAGAGAGAGTATTGTTTCCATTTTTAGAAACGTTTCATTTTTAATGGGACAGACCAAAAAGGAAAACGTTTCATTTCTAATGGGACAGAGGGAGTATTTCTTAATCTACATACGTTAGCATTGAACATACGGTATTGGTTATGCATTACTTGGACTTATCAAATGGTGCAGGTTTTTTACAACCCAATAATCCTGATATATTGGATAGTGATGATTAATAACTAGCGGTGCTAGGGTTGCTATTATGTTGAATCGTGCGTGCCTGCACTACCTAAGGATAGTATAGTATGGAAATTCGTGACTAAAAGGGAAGGGTTAAGAGAGGTGGGGATGAGAAATGGGAATGGGCAATAACAAGTACAAACTCAAACTGGAGATTATCAAAATATCATGTACTACATCTTGGACTATTTGAGTAGGAGTTTATACAGGACCAAAAGATAGAGTTATGATGCAAAATAGGATTAGTAGTTCTAGTTTTCACAACGGAAGTAAACAACACGGTTTCATGTATAGAGACATGAACTTCAGAGGTCTTATTAGATCAAACTCAAAAGAACTTTCTCTCAACACCCTTGCTTCACCATTTTGCAGCTCAACCTACACATTTAGAAATACATGCAGGGCTGAGTACATGAGTACTCAATGAACACAGTGCCGGAAGATACAATTATACATTTGAAAGTATTGTCAAGTCATCACAGCAACACTCATGGATTTTCACAGCTTGCTAAAATTCTATGTTCAACCGCGGTCTAAGTTCCTTTACCATATCTTAACATTTGTGTACCGAGAAGGTGGCCACCTTCCACGACGGTCACATGACCGGCCAACGGCTCACGGTCCATTTGTGTACACTAGTCCAAGCAAGGTTTGAGGCCTTACTTGAACCCGAATTCGATTATAACATATTTGGCATAACCAACGCAGATAGACATAAATCATTTATGACGGGACAATAACATTGACGAGCATGAGTTTGGATTTTCACCAAAACTCATCTCGAAATTACTTTGGGATTTTTATCCATATTAGTATGTAGGATAGAAAGCTCACCTTATTCACTTTCCAAGATATTGGAAATTACTCTTTGTCTCAATGACACTTTCCTTCTGTTTCCTCCCTTCTTCTCGTTCTAGGTTTCTAGGAGTTATGGTATATTTTGGAAATTTCGACGATGCCTTTTTGTTGTTATTATTATTTTTTAAAAGTCGGGAGATGAGGGACGTATACACATATATATGGATGTATTCATTTCTTTTTTGTATCTTTTGTTCTATTGTTCTTTTTAATCTCAGCCCCACGATTTTGTCATCCGACGGTTAGATTGATGCCACGTCTCATTTAATAATGCAGATTTTCAGTTGAATAATGCACACCGACTAATAATGCACCATTATAGTGTAATAATGCCAATTTTCAGTTGAATAATGCACACCGACTAATAATGCACCATTATACTGTAATAATGCAGATAATCACAACCATCTAATTCAAGGATCCAAGGGCTGTGATCTAATTGAAGCTTGGACTGAAAAGCTGCGAAGGACCTTAACACACCCATATATATATATATATATAGGATTGTGATCTATATATATATAGATATGATTTTGTTGTTACACGTTGCTTATGCATAGTTGATGTTACTACATGTATATTATTTGGTACCTTTAAGAAGCATTGCTATAGTTAGGTATAATGATGGATTTTTTTATTATTATCCTAATTTAATATTTGATGGATGTACGAGTTTTGTTATTCCTTCCACTTTTATACTTTATGTCTTTTTGATATTGAATACTAGAGATTATCTAGATTCACTATTCATCACATTAATATTATTGTTGTTAAATTTTAATAATATATCGACTACTATATTCGATGCTTAAATTCGGCCAACATAATATTTTTTTTGGGGTTATTATTTTATTTGAGTTATGCATTTATTATAATTGGTGGCAACAACTTCGACAACTAACAATTTACAACGAAACTTTCTACATGGCTCGCCCTGAACTCACAACTTTATCATAGAACTATATAAGGCTTCAAGTTCAAAAAAACCAATATTCAGTTTTCAATTGTTATTTATATACATATTTAGCCGTCACTTCTTACATTTTATAATATCAAAAGTTCGGGTCGTCACATCCTCTCCTCCTTAAAAAAAAATTCATCCCGAAATTTGTTGTTTCTTACATAAACATTTCTGGGTATTGTTCCCTCATTTTTTCCTCTAACTCCCATGTTGCCTCTTCTTGTCCATGATGATTCCACAAAACTTTAACTACTGATATTGACTTATTCCGTAACTGTTGTATCTTTTGATCAAGGATAGCTATAGGTTTATCTTCATAGTTTAAATCTGGTGTTAGACTAACCTCTTCATAGTGGATTATGTGCTTCGGGTCATAAACATATATCCAGAGTTGAGATACATTAAACACGTTGTGTACATTCCCAAGGCTTGGTGGTAATGCCAAACGATATGCCACCGGACCTACTCCGTCAAGAATCTCGTAAGGCCCGATGAAACGTGGCTTCAATTTTCCTTTGATTCCAAACCTAGTTATCACATTAGAAGGAGATACCTTCAAAAACACCTTATCTCCATTGTTAAAGTTCAGATCCGTCCGACGTGCATCGACATAAGACTTTTGCCGATCTTGTGCCTCCTTGATTCTCAATCGGATTTGTCTCACGATCTCAATCGGATTTGTCTCACGATCTCAATCATGTCATTTATATAATCTGGACCTAGCATCTTTCTTTAACCAACTTCATCCCAGTAAAGTGGCGATCTGCACTTCCTTCCATATAATTTCTCGTATGGTGCCATATCAATGGTCGCCTGGTAGCTATTATTGTATGCAAATTCTATCAAGGGCAAAACGGATTCCCAACTACTTCCCCTTATCCAGTATGACTGCTCGTAACAAATCTTCTAGGGTCTGAATCGTTCTTTCTAACTGTTCATCCGTTTTGTGGATGAAATGCTGTGCTAAAATTTAGTATTGAGCACAGTTCCTTCTGCAAGCTTTTGCAAACCTTTGAGGTGAGTTTCGGATCTCGATCCGATGTGATTGTTATCGGGATTCCATGCAGGCGTATGATCTCTTGGACATACAACAGAGCTAACTTCTCTGACCCATAAGTGATATGAATGGGAATGAAATGAGCACACTTGGTAAGGCGGTCAACGATAACCCAGATAGCGATATTTCCTCGTTTGGTTTTAGGCAGACCTGTTACAAAGTCCATTGTTATATGATCCCATTTCCACTCAGGAATTTCTAAAGGTTGCAATTTCCTATAAGGTCGTTGGTGCAGTGCCTTAACTTGCAGGCATGCTAGGCATCTTTCCACGAACATGGTAACGCTTCTTTTCATACCATCCCACCAAAATTTCCTTTTCAAATCTTGATACATCTTGGTGCTCCCTGGATGGGCAATATACGGGGTGTCGTGAGCTTCACTCAAAATCATATTTCTGAGCTCATCATTATTTGGCACACAGATTCTTCCATCGAAGGTGAGAGCGTTGTCTGCTTCTTCCTTAAAACCTTTTTCATCACCAGATCGTACTTTTGCTCGAATTTTCTCAATGATGTCATCTTGTCTTTGTGCGTTTATAATTTGAGTTCTCAAATCTGGTTCCATCACTAAGGTGGAAATCCTTGCTTCCACTGTTTCAGGTGTTTGTACTACTTCCAGCCCCATTTTGTCGAATTCTCGCCAAAGTTCTTCTTCTTGAGTGATCACCACTGCCAATTGCTGAGATTTTCGACTAAGAGCATCGACTACCACATTAGCCTTGCCTGGGTGGTAGTTTATGCCACAATCGTCATCTTTCACTAACTCAAGCCATCTTCTCTGTCGCATATTCAGTTCCTTTTGTTCAAAGAAGTATTTGAGACTCTTATGATCAGTGAAAATCTCACATCGAACTCCATAAAGGTGGTGCCTCCATATTTTCAGAGCATGTACTACCGCGGCTAATTCCAAATCATGCGTTGGGTAATTCATCTCTTGGGGCCTCAGTTGCCGTGACGCATAAGCAATTACTTTCCCATTTTGCATCAACACACAACCCAACCCATTCTTTGAGGCATCAGTGTAAACTACATAGTTCGTTCCTGATTCAGGGACTGCTAATACCAGAGCTGTTGTTAATTTTTCCTTCAGTAGTGGAAGCTGTGTTCGCATTCTGAAGTTCACACAAACTTGATGCCCTTTTTAAGTTGTTGCGTCATTGTCCTAGCAATCTTGGAGAAACCTTCAATGGACCTTCTGTAGTAGCCAGCCAACCCAAGGAAGCTTCGAATTTCATTAGGGGTGGTTGGTGATTTTCAGTTTTGTATAGCCTCCACTTTTGCCGGATCCACTCGAATGCCTTCCGCAGTTACCACGTGTCCAAGGAAGTTCACCTCATTCAGCCAAAATTCACATTTGCTAAATTTTTCATAGAGCTTTTCAGTCCTCAAGGTTTCTAATGCAACTCTGAAATGTTCCTCATGTTCCTTTACACCCTTCGAGTAGATGAGTATATCGTCTATGAAGACCAAGACGAGCTTATGCAGATAGGGATGAAATACGCGATTCATGAGATCCATAAATACAGCAGGGGCATTAATCAATCCAAAAGGCATTACTAAAAATTCATAGTGACCATATCGGGTGCGAAAAGCCGTTTTGGGTAAATATTCTGGCCGAATCTTTAACTGATGATAACCAGATCTTAAATCCATTTTGGAGAATACACTAGCACCTCTGAGCCGATCGAACAAATCGTCTATCCTCGGCAATGGGTATTTATTCTTGAGTGTTAGCTTGTTTAGTTCCCGATAGTCAATACACATTCTTAGCGATCTATCCTTCTTTTTGACAAAGAGTACAGGAGCTCCCCATGATGATGCGCTAAGTCTGATAAAGCCTAGGTCCATGAGTTTATGTAACTGTATCTTGAGTTCTCCCAACTCCTTTGCCGCCATCTCTCTCCACTCGATTCAGCCACGAGACTCTCGCGCCGAGGAAATCGTCGTGGATCGTCTGATTATCGTAGAGCGATAAAACGATGTCGTTTGATTTTTTGCCGGTGGAGAGGTTGGTGAAATCGGAGTCCTCGAGCGACGGGAGGGAGGTGAGGTAGAGCGAAACGCGGCGGTAGAAGAGGTTGCGCTGGTGAGTTGAATGGTTCAACTCGGGGACTTTGAAGTGTTGGTGAACGTGAACTCGGTCATCGATCCACATAATGTACATATTGTATAGTATAATGCGTAGTTTAGTTTCTGTAATGCATTATTTGTGATATGTAATGAACATTTATACTGACGCGTTTAATTTAAGTTGTGTCGTGTTTCGATGTTTGGCGCACGTTTCTTATTTTCCCGAAGGGTTTAACAAGCCTAGGGGCTAGGGTGTAGTATGTTCTAAATCTAAAAAATGTTGTCCAAGTACATGAGCTGGAGTAATTCGTCTAGGGTTGCACATGAATAACGCGTAGGTATATTTTCAAACAGATATACATAATGTACATATTATGTAGTGTAATGCGTAGTTTTAGTTTCTGTAATGCATTATTTGTGATATGTAATGAACATTTATCTTTCCCCGTTTAATTTAAGTTGTGCCATGTATCGATGTTTGGCGCACGTTTCTTGTTTTCCCTAAGGGTTTAACAAGCCCAGGGGCTAGGGTGTAGTATGTTTTAAGTCTAAAAAACGTTGTCCAAATATACGAGCTGCAGTAATTCATCTCGGGTTGCACATGCATAGAGCGTAGGTATTTTTTAAAACAGACATACATAATGTACATTTTAGTGTAGTATAATGCGTAGTTTAGTTTCTGTAATGCATTATTTGTAATATGGAATGAATATTTATCCTGACCCGTTTAATTTAAGTTGTGCCGTGTTTCGATGTTTGGCGCACGTTTCTTGTTTTCCCTAAGGGTTTAATAATCCTAGGGTCTAGTATGTACGACAACAACCACGTGATGTATAACAGCAGTCTAATGATGCATAAAACAGGATAAATAATGCATAAAAATAGCTACATAATGTACAAATATTGCATTCACTCTTAGACTCATGTACAAGTTCCGTGACGGCTTCCTTCTGCCGTGGAGTTAAACACTTTATACAATTCAGAAACTTTGTAGGGGTTCGTAGACAATACAGATGGTCGACGTTCCTACCCCTTGGTTTCCTATCCTCCGTCTCTTCCGGAGCTATACTAGTCCCGCCCTCTGATAATCACTCCCAGAATTTCTGGGCAATTCCTACTGGCAGTATATCATCGACCGCCTCGTCGATGTCCAATCCTAGCTGCTTTGATGTTGTACAATATACAGAATAATAACATACAATTAGTTACATAATGTATAGACTGAATAAAATAATGTGGACAATTATACTGCATTCACTTATACACCCTTGTACAGAAGCATCAAAATAATGCCTAAAAACTTACACATAATGCATTTTAATAATCAAATAATGTTCAGAATAAATCGACAAATGCACCATGAATATCGCAATCACCCATTGTCCCATGTCCAACAACATTCACATAAAGCATAAACCATGATAAATAATGCACTAAAATAACTAAATAATGTACAGATCCGGTTAAGTAATGAACATATAAATATTTCATTCACTCTTTCACTCATGTACAACAGCAGTCACATGATGCATAAAACAGGATAAATAATGCATTCAAATAGCCAAATAATGTACAGATCCGGTCAAGTAATGAACATATAAATATTGCATTCACTCTTAGACTCATGTACAACAGCAGTCAAATGACGCATAAAACATGATAAATAATGCATAGAAATTGCTACATAATGTACAGATTCGATCAAGTAATTAACATACAAATATTGCATTCACTCTTTGACCCATGTACAACACAAGTCACATAATTGCTAAACCATGATAAATAATGCATAGTAATAGCTACATAATGTGCAGATTCAATCAAGTAATGAACATACAACTACTGCATTCACTCATTGACCCATGTACAACTGCAGGCCTATAATGCCTAAAACATGATAACTAATGCATATAAATAGGTAAATAATGTACAGATTCAGTTAAATAATGCGGCCATGAATATTGCATTCACCCAGTACTTCATGTACAGAAGCAGCCAATTATTCCAGGAATCGGACATGCAAATGAAATTGAATGCTCACCTTCAGACTGGGATGGTTGTGAAGTGGAAGGACGTCCTCTTTTCGTCATGATAAATCTGGGAGACGAACCAAAAAATCAGAACCCTATCGGATTTCATCTACATAATGAGTAACTAAACAATTGTAAAATAGAAAATAATTACAAAATCAATTAAAGACCCAACCCTAACCACAATGAATACGAAATAATTATTTAAGAACATCCTGTCCAATAAGATTTTGAAAACCTCGTTTTTTCTAGGGAAAAATTTGTGAATCGTCGAGTTGGTGGTGTGGTAGGTGGATAAACGGTGGTTGGACGCAGAAATTAACCTTCTTCAAATCCGACCTCTTATTCGACTTCAGGAGATGCTCGCACAATACAGGAATGACGGTTGGACGGTGAAACATACGACAATCAACGCTCTGTGGAGATTGAAAGTCCCTTGAAGAGGCGGCTAGGGTTTTGATAGTGGATGGAAATTGGGGAGACGAAATGGGGTGAGAGATTGAGGGAGAGTCGTTTGGAGTGAGAAATTGGTAGAATAGATGGAAGGTCGTGGCTATATGGCGCTTAGATTTCGCACCTACCGTTTTTGGGCGGTTTTGGTACTGTACATTTACTAATTTGCCCATATAATGCACAAAAGGGCCCTAATAATGCACAGACGGGATCATTAGTAAGCTTCTCATGCGGATCATCCATCCCTCAAATCTAATGGTTCCAATTAAGAAGGAACTTAAATCTAAAGGAAGAAAAGGAGATTAACACTACCATATATATATACATATATATATATATATATATAGGGGTGCGTTAGAATGATAACCATATTTATGGTGATAACCTAATAACCTATCATTTTATGGGTCAAAAATATCATTTTTAGTCCAAAAATATCATTTTTACTAAAAATGATATTTATACACTATAAAATGATATTTTTTCAGCATGCATAAAATGATACTTTTAATCCATAAAATGATATTCTGTTCTATAAAATGATAGTTTTCATCCATAAAATGAGGGTTATTAGGTTATCACGAAAATTATGGGTTATCATATGATCACAACTCTCTCTCTCTATATATATATATGATTTTGTTGTTACATGTAGCGTATGCATAGTTGATGTTACTACTTGTATATTATTTGGTACCTTTAATAAGCATTGCTATAGTTAGGTATAATGATGGATTTTTTTTATTATTATCCTAATTTAATATTTGATGGATGTACGAGTTTTGTTATTCCTTCCACTTTTATACTTTATGTCTTTTTGATATTGAATACTAGAGATTATCTAGATTCACTATTCATCACATTAATATTATTGTTGTTAAATTTTAATAATATATCGACTACTATATTCGATGCTTAAATTTGGCCAACATAATAAAAAAAACTTTGGGATTATTATTTTATTTGAGTTAAGCATTTATTATAATTGGTGGCAACAACTTCGACAACTAACAATTGACAACGAAACTTTCTACATGGCTCGCCCTGAACTCGCAACTTTATCATAGAACTATATAAGGCTTCAAGTTCAAAAAAACCAAGATTCAGTTTTCAATTGTTATTTATATACATATTTAGCCGTCACTTCTTACATTTTATAATATCAAAAGTTCGGGTCGTCACAGTGCGCGAGGTAAGTCTCGTTTGATAATGTCCTCAAGAGAAGCTTGAACAAGGTTTTATTATTCGGAAACTGGCCATTTGGAATTTAATTATTCCATAAATAATAAATAAGTGTTTCTTGCTAAGTCCACTCTTGGAATTAATAAGATGTTAATTAATTAAGTCCATGGCAGACATTAATTATTTAATGGATATTTATATCTTAAGCGTGGACAGTGCAATATTACTTCTGTAGTGGCTGCTCGTAATATTCCAATATAAGCTTATATTAAATTGTGGGTTCAATTTAATTAGTAAAAAGCTAATTGGGTGAGGCCATATACAAAACCTTCCGTAGATCCCTGACTAGGCCAAATATGAACTTAATATAAATAGGAGAATAAATGAGACATAAATTATTATTATTTTCATTGTGAAATTTCATCACATCTCTAATTAGAAGATGACGATTTTTCTTCAGCTCTCCCCCGTGAGATTTTTCTGTCTTCTTTTATTCGAGTCATAGTATTTTGATATGATCAACCCACCCTGATATCGAGATACACTTTGGGAACCAATCAGAAGATCCGTGGTCTAGTATTAAAGATCATCATGGAGAAGGCGTGAGCAATCGGCGATTCTTTGGAGAATCAAATTAGTAACTCTAAACCGTAGTATTCAAGTTTAGGATTTACTTTCTTTAAGCATGAATTATTTGCGTTCTAGCATGCAATTATTTGTTTAACATGTGAATTGATTAATCGCATAATCGGTCAAATAAATCTTTATCTGATTTATTTATTTTGTACAAGTCTTCCGCTGTGCAAGGGGCACCAAACCCCATTAGTTTACCCTTTTTTATGTTGAGACAAAATAGTGGGGTTGCCTAGGAGCCTTGGATGGTACATACATCGACATACTTATGCATAATATGGACATGCCATGGTACCGAACCCGAAAGGGGTGTATATCGACAAACACATTGGCTATGTGTGATCGATACATGAGATTTGTGTATGTTTTACCCAGTTGGGAAGGCTCAGCTACAAATTCTAGAGTACTTCGTGACCATGTCAATGTTCATGGATTGCGAGTGCCAAAAGGTTACTTAAGCTATGATGTGTCTGTTTCCTAGTCAATGACTGTATGCTTTGGACAATTTTTAAAATATTAAGCTACCCAATATAATTTTTTCATGTATGATAATAAGGAATTATTATCTTTGTGATAATGGATATGCAAATAGTGATGGGTTCTTGACCCTGTACAGGGCAGTTAGATACCGTCTCAAGAAGTGAGGAGCAACAACAGATATGACACAAAATCTAAAGGAAGTGTTTAACACGAGACATACCAAAGCATGTAACGTAACTAAGAGAGCAAGCACTAGATGATGGTTACGAGGGCGAAAATGTTGAACATGAAGATGAAGGGATATAATTTGTACATGGGGTAGAACCTTCAATGGAGTGGAACCAAAAACGAGATGAAACGACACTAGCCATGTAGAATTATGTGCGTAGGCAATTGCTTGTTGATTTTATATGTGATAATATTATGTGCCTTTCCTTTTTCTAGTTTTTTATCTCACTTATTCATGCACTTGTTTCATTTTGTAACGATTTATCGTGTTCTTCATGAGGACATGAAGGGACATGTGGCGACATGTAACTGGGGCTTGAGTACGAGAGGTTAGTTCCGGATTGTGGTTGTGGAAGCGGGAAAATGAAACTAAAATGTGCAGGAAGGATTAGTGTTGCCCACGGTTCAAAAACCGGCGGTTCCGGTTTGGAACCGCCGGTTCCGGTTTTGTCGAAGGTGGAACCGGAACCGAACCGTGAGGCTATTTCACGGTTCCGGTTCCGGTTCCGGTTCGAAAACCGGCGGTTCTGGTTTCGGTTCGGAACCGCCGGTTTTTCCGGCGGTTTAGGCGGTTCCGGTTCGGAACCGGCGGTTTCGCGGTTCGGTTTTTTTTTTTTGTTTTTTTTTTGAATTTGAAATTTGGATTTATATAACAAATTGGAACAAGACAATGTATAATTCAAATAGAAATACGGCGAATAAGGAGAAAATTATATCAATTTTATTGAGTTTGAGTTGTAACGGACAACGATACATTACAATTTACAATACATATACATAATACATCTACAAGACTACAACTACAAGTATACAAGTATACAACATACAACAATGTAATATAATTTACATTGAAAAAATCATGAAATGGGGGGAAAAAAAATTGAAAAGGGCTTGAGCTCAACTTAAACTTTCAAAGTTAAACTTTTTAAATTTAAGTTGAGTTGCCTACGTATCCACAATTTTATTGAGGAATCAAAGTCCACGTAGTTCTCGGGATGATGACATATTGCTATGTAGAAATGTAGAAATATGGAATAATATATATTTTTTTGTTTTAGCAATTGAGAAAGAAAGACAACTTATAGAACTACGGGAACAAGTATAAGTGTATAACAATGCGTAATAAGAGTAGCACTTGCGTAATTAAATGGAAGCACGATAGCACAAATGAGAAATTGGAGACAAAGAGAGAGAATTGGGAGATTGAAGAGAGAAACTCTTATGGAAGAATTCGAATTTGAAATTTTTTTTTTTGAATATTCGGAAAACCGGCGGTTTTGGCGGAAAACCGCCGGAACCGCCGGTTTCCGGGCAAAACCGCCGGTTTTCACGGTTAACCGCCAAAAAACCGCCGAAACCGGCCGGTTTTGCAGCTGAAAAGCTGCCGCCGTCGGCCCCATCCCCGATGCCTTGATATACGCGCCCGAACCGGCGGTTCCGCCGGTTAACCGCCGGTTCCGAACTGTCCCGAACCGCCGGTTCGGTGACGGTTCCGGTTCGGAATATCTTGAACCTGAACCGGACCGCGACCCGAATTGCGACGGTTCCGGTTCGGGAAAATTGCCACGGTTCCGGTTCGGAACCGGAACCGGTGGGCATCTCTAGGAAGGATGCGCTACACGTTGGTCGATTATACTACAAATGCCCATTTGGAGGAAGGCACGACCGTTCATTTCTATGGTGTGATGATTACCATAGGGATCGCCCTCCTCATAGGATTACCATAGGGATCACCCTACAAACCAAGAATAAGGCTACTAGTTGTTAATGAGTTTGCAAGTGAAGCAATAACGGTTAGAGGTGTCGAACCAATGCCTACGCAATGTCTCTGCAACAACCTCGAAATCCAGATAGTTTAGGGTTTAGTATGATCATCATGGAAATCCAGATAGTTTTGATCTTCATGGCTATTTTGCTCGTTTTGTTTTGCTTTTTAATAGGGTGATTAGTATGAAGCGAGATGGAAATGGTATTTAGTAGCCTATGCGCAAATCATACTCCATCCGTCTCATCTCAAGTGATTGACTGCTTTTCGGCACGTGTTTTGGGAAAATGATAATAAATAGTTAAAGTGGAGAGAAAATAAAATAAGTAAGAGAATAATATAGATACGACTCTCCTCTATATTATTCCCTCTTTTACTTTACTTTCTCTCCACTTTAATTATTTATTATCATCTTTGCAAAACAATGGCAAAAAAAGAAATCAATCACTTGAGCTGGGACGGAGGGAGTATTATGATTTTGGGTATTTTATTGTCATATTACTTCTCGTTTTGATGTATAATGTTGATCACGTTTGTTTTGAGATTGTTCTATATAGACATGATGAATGTGTAATGTTGATCAGGTTGATTTTAAGATTTACGTTGGCATGATTAAGTCATACTTTGACTTGTAATATGTGTGTATTAAATGTTACTTTTAATTTATTTTTATGCAAGCTATAGTTTGAGTACATTTGTACAAAGGACATCAAAATCTTGTATTTTTATTTAATTTGAACTAGGCATAGTTGAGTTCCTGAATCGAAAGTTGCACATGAACTTGGTTTGGAAATTTAAATCGAGCATAATAGAGTTCTAAAAGCTAAATACAGAACTTTTATTTAGTTAAATTATCTTCAAGCAAAGCTAACAGTATGTACTTAATTTTTCAGTTTTTCTTCATATTCAAGAGAATTCAATTTTCTCTTTAATTGGTGGTCACTCTAACCATCAACTTCAGTATTTTAGAGAACAGAGCCTCACTATATCTCACATGGAATATAATAAATCTACCATGACTCTCTCTTACAATTGCATTGTAAATCAAAGAATGTTCTTGTTCTCGTACCCACACAAACTTTCCCCTGTTCATAGCTCTTAATATTCCTCAGCAGAGCCACTTGTTCTATAAGAGGAACTAGTCCCCAGCAGCTGATGGCATACTCGTTAAATTTCTCATCCAGAAAAAAAGGAGATGAACTGGTATGGTAGATTATACCCGAGTTTGTCATAGAACAAGCTACCAAAGCCATTGAAATGGGGATCGACTTCTATTTCACGAGCGGTTAGTGTTCCTCCAAAGTTGTTATTGCTGATTCAAGGAGGTTGTCAAGACTCCGCGAACTTTCTAGGAATTCCACCCTAACATTGTGGATGCTACTGACTCGGTGTGTAAGAAAATTTTTAAGGTATGATAACCATTTTTTTCCCAAGATTGTCTAATGATTTGTCCTTGTTTGTCATTTTTACACTAATTTGTTGTCTATAAACAACAGAAAAACAAGCTAGTTAGTGCATACTACCATAATGGAGAACCCTAAACCCTAAACCTAACTTCAACGAACTAGCCTGCTTGTTTAGGGTTCATTGTGTTCCAATGTTCGAGTGAGGAGGTAAATTCCCCTATGGTCGAAGCTAAACCAAATCTATGGCTCAAGCTTTTGTGGATGCAAATTATATAGACAACGAAGGTCCTACCACTGAAAAAGATAATGAGGCTAACAAGGTGTGCCGAGACAAAAATATGAAAATGAAAACTCAGAAGAAAAGAACACTATGACAACAGCTAGAGTCCCCACAGCCTTATGCTTCGCTCAGTGATAGCTCGTGTGCCTCTAACAGCCAATACATGTGGAGGAGGCAAATTGATGCTTGAAGTGTGGTAAATATTTTGACATCCTTTCCACAACAGTTATGTTTTGCTTTTGCTGTTACATCTCCATTTGTGTGTGTTTTACCTTTATGTGAAAGATGCTAATATGTAGATTGGAGTATTAGAAAATGTCCCTCAAAGTAGTATGGGTACTTAGTATGCTTATGTGGCATTTAAAATGCATTGTCTTACCTTTGTGTGATTAAGCACATGGATGTAATATATTAGGAATGCTCGAACATGTATAGTATTTTCCTCACATTCTTATGTGTAGATTATAGATCAGCGGTTATGTTTTGATGATGAAGCTGTGTGTTGTTTATAAAGAAGTGTATAAATCAAGGGAGATTTAGTAGAACATGCAAAAGCATTAGGCATATTTATATTAAGGGATAATTATGCATGCTTTGGGCACCAACCATAGATAGTTAGACAAAAGACAAAATAGCTAGTGTTTCTACACATGTTACCAACACCACAAAAATAACTATCATCGCAAAGGACTATTGGTCGGTGCTATTTTAGTTGGACTTGAGGGTCCTAACGTGGTAGAATAGCGTCTTGTTCCCACTCCCCAAGTGCCGATCAAAGAAATTTATAAGTTCCCATATGAAGAAGCTCTCCTACATACTATTGATTAGTATAAGGCAGCCAGGGTGTCGAACCCACAGAGACCGGTAACTATAGTAAGAGAGGATTTAACACGGGAATGGTGGTTAGTTGTGCAGCCACGCTTTATCTTTTTGGTTGGTTTCTAAGTAACTACTCCTAGGCGAGAACTTAATGGAAATGGTAAGGAACTTGGGCAACTGATTTAACTTGGCATGTAAGAAGAAGCATGTAAGAAAGCATAAATACTTAAGCATTTAAAGAAAGCTGTAAACTAATCTAGGAAAGCGGGTAAAAGTTGGGCAGGTATATGTGAGCAGTGGCGGACCTAAAGAGGGTCATGGGGGACCCATGGAACCCCCAACTATTTTACAAATGAGTATATATTATCTATATTAACAATAGTGCTAAATAACTCAGTAGCGTACTTGGCTTCTTCTCAGCCATGACAAGTTATAGGCGAGAGATCGATTCCCAGCAAGACCTGTGAGGGTTTGTATACTAGAAATCACTGTTTTAGTAAACCGGTTGTGGGCTGCACTCAATTTAAGGTACGCGATCAGTCCTGAATACGAGTCTTTATGCTATCTATTGAAAGACGAGGTCTTGATAATTAATATCTTAATCAACGTATGTTAGCATTGAGCATACGATATTGAGTATCTACTACTTTGACTTACCAAAGGTGCGGGTTTTTCGTCACCCAACGATCCAGGTATATTGGGTAGTGGTGATCATTATCTGGCGGTGCTAGGATTGCTATTATGTTGAATCGTGCGCGAGGAGAGTCTCGTTTGATAACATCCACAAAAGGAGCTCGAAACAAGGTTTTATTATTCGAAACCTAGCTAGTTGGAGTTTTATTACTCTATGAATAATAAATAAGAGTTTCTTACTAAGTCAACTCTTAGAGATTAAAATATGTTAATTAATTAAGTCCATAGCAGGCATTGATTAATTAATGGATGTTTCTATCTTAAGCACGGGAAATGAATTACACACACAAAAGGAAACACGGAATACTTGGAATTTCGGATTTGGAAAGGCAGTGCAATATTACTTCTGTAGTGGCTGCTTGTAATATTCCAGTATAAGCTTGTATTAAATTGTGGGTTCAATTTAATTACTAAAAAGCTAATTGGGTGAGGCCATGTCCAAATTCTTCCTTAGATCCCTGACTGGGCCCAATGTGTGACTTAATATAAATAGGAGAATAAAGGAGACAGAAAATACACTTTTTTCCTAATCAAAATTTTCGTCCCTCTCCATCTAGAGAGAGGATCGAAAATTGCTCTCATTCCGTGAGCAGTTTTCTGTCTTCGTTATTTAAGTCCTAGTACACTGGTGAGATTTGCCCACACAAATATCAGTCTACAGTTCGGGACACCAGTCAGAAGATCCGAGGTCGAGTTCTCAAGATCTTCACGTAGACAAAACGCAAGCCATCTTCGATTCTCAAGTGAATCAACGAGGTAAATTGGCTAACTCCGTAGTACGCATGTTTTAGGGATATTTTGTGCTAAAGCATGTTTATAATTCAAGTTGCGAGCATGATACATGTGATAATTACGTAAATAGAGTTTGTCTGAATAATCTGCTAAATAGATCAGTTTTATGTGATCCTTAGAACGCACGCTTCCGCTGCCAACCCCTTCAATTGGTATCAGAGCTAGTCGTTGGCTCTGATTATTTGGATTTAAATTTCACGAAATTCATGTATGCATGTGTTATTTGATTACGAAGCATGTTCTTGTTGGTTTTTGTTTAATTTTTATGCATGTTGAACGAGAACTGCCGAATCAAACAACTTGAATTTTTCGATCACACGAGACGTGCGATCTGTCGGCGCACGCGCCGAGACGGATCGCACCACATGCGATCGGGATTAGGTCACGGGGCGACGCACAGACGAGCAAGGGCTCGTACGCGCCGCCGACCGAGACCGAACCCTAGGCGGCACCTGCACCAAGGTCGACACCGAGGCTGGCGCGGTGCGGCGGTTCAACCGAGAACCCGCCGAGACACCGAGACGCCGAGAGCCCAAACCCTAGGCGGAAGGACCGAGACGAAGCTCCGAACAACTGGGCGAGACGTGGACGCCTAGTCGCACGACGTGTGCCACTGGAGAGGGAGCATCATGTCTCGGATGTGTCGAGACAGGCAGTCGAGAGGAGGCGCGCCACCGTGTGCGCGCCTGGCTGAGACGCTCACGACACCCGACGGCGCGGCTGGCCGAGACGCCGCCATGGGCGACGTGCCACCCGACGCGACTGTGTAGGCCGAGAGCAGCAGCGCCATGTGCACGAGCCACTGGCCGAGACGTGGTCATGGTTGACGCATCGTGGTCCGACGACGAAGTCGTCGGATCTTCGTCGTTCATCGTACGTGCAAACCTCGTGCGATGAGATAACAATGAAAGATTATTTTAATGATTATTTAATTTTTAATTAAAATAAAATCATTAAAATATTTTATTTAATGGTAATAAAATCTTTTTGGAAGATTTCCCTAGATTTTAGGAATATTTTTATTATTATTTATATCTATGGAAATAAGTAATATTATTTTATTCCTAGATGATATAGACAAGAATAATTTAATAGTTTCCTATTATTTATATATCTAGAATCCTAAACAGGATAAATATGTATGAATTCATTAAATAATAAAACTTCTCTTCCTAATCTTGAACATGGAAATAATTTGAATTTAATTTTTCATGTCTTAATAAGAATTAAATAACCTAATTATTTTAGATATATCTTATAGTAGACATGAATAAGAATTAGATTCTAGAACATTACTTTCCTAAAGGAAGACACCAATTATGAATAAAAGATTTAATTATCCAGCATATTAAATACCAACATAATTTAATCAAACCTTAATCCGCCTCAAGGCTAAGGATAATTAAATAAAAACCATAACCAAAATATCTAAGCTATAATTACAAACTCAACGTTTGTATATGGTCTCCATCAATTGGTCTGCAATTTATGAAGCTTTTTTCTAATATTATCGCCACCTGCTCTGTGGGGGCAATAATCCTAAGAAATAGCGAGTTCATGAGGGCGGACTTCTCAAATATAAATAGTATGAGCTAGAGTGTGGTTTCCAATATTATCGCCACCTGCTCTGTGGGACAATAATCCTAAGAAACAACGAGATTCAGAAGTTCACACAAGATTTATGGGATAGCTTGATCTTGTTAGCAACACATGAGCATTTATATGGGAGTGTGTTGTAGGAATGAGACTCTGTAATGCTAAATTCCGTGGTCTTACTTAGGCAACATTAGGCGGCCATGCCACTCTGTGGTCTCTGGACTATTCGTTGGTGTGACCAGTAAAATTGTAAGATTTCTATGCGTATTGAATTCCTCTGTAGGGTACAAAATTTTAATTTTACAGTTGTAAGATTTTGAAAAGTTTTATAGTTAATCTAATCAAACTTCTTACATAAGTTTATGACAAATGGTAAAATACTCTGTTTTGCAGTGCAAATCAAATCACCAATATGTCGTTCAATCCTTTTTCTGCAATTCTTAAAGAAAACAAACTTGAGGGCCGAAATTACATAGAATGGAATCAAAACTTGGATATCATTCTTACAGCAGAAGAGTACAACTTTGTACTCACAACCCCGCGAACTCCAGTGCCGCCGGCCAACGCAGCGGCAGGAGTCAGAGATGCACACAGACGGTGGCATAAGGTGAATGAGATGGCTAAGTGCTATATGTTGGCATCTATGTCATCAGTGCTCAAGCATCAGCATTCATCCATGGAAACAGCCGCCGAGATCATGCAGAATCTCAAGAATCTCTTTGGTACTCAGAAACGAACGGCAAAGTCTCAAGCCTTTCAGAGTATCATGTCGAAGACGATGAAGGAAGGCTCGTCTGTGAGGGACCATGTCCTCGAGATGATGGGCCACCTCAACCAGATTGAGGTCTTGGGAGGGACGATCGATCCCGAGTCCCAGGTGACTATTATCCTTCAAAGTCTTCCCCCTAACTTCCAACAGTTCAAGCTCAATTTCGAGATGAACAAAAGGAACTATACCTTGGCAGAGCTGTTGACTGAACTTCAGTCGGCAGAGGAACTTATGGTCCAAGTTAAGGCGGCCATGATGACTTCGGCGCCTCGTTCCTCTGGCTTCAATCCTAGCAAAGGAAAAAGGCAGACACCGAACTTAGAATCGGGCAAAGAGGCTAAGGGAAAGAATAAAAAGAGGGCAAACAAGAAGCCCACGGGGAAGTGTTTCAAGTGTGGAGAAAAGGGGCATTGGAAGCCAGACTGTCCTAAAAAGGGCAAGGCTACAGGTATGCACCAAGCTTTAGTCGTCGAGTCATGTTTGGCTTCGACATCTACTTGCACTTGGGTAATTGACACGAGAGAGACTGATCATATTTGTTTTGATCCTGACTTAATGCAGGTGACAAGACGGCTACATGATCGTGAGATCGAAGTCCAGCTGGGCGACGCTACAAAAGTGGCTGTCGTTGCAGTGAGAGACGTTTATTTGCGTTTTAGTAGTGATAGATTTTTGATTTTGAAGAATGTTTTGTTGATACATTCTTTTAGAAGAAATTTAATTTCAGTTTCTAAATTAGTTTTTGATGGATATTCGATTTCTTTTAATGACAACTGCGTTATTAAGAAAGATGGCTCTTATATCTGTCGTGGTATCATGGAAAACGATCTGTACACAATCACATCTACATAGTTTAATAATCGCAAATCAGAACTCAATACAACATCGAAAATTTTAAAGAAACGAAAGGAACCTTCAAGTTCAATGAACGAAACGTACTTATGGCACCTTAGACTTGGTCATGCTAATGAAAGGAGGATCCATTCTCTTGTTCAACAAGATCTAATTAAAGGTCTAGAGGAGGAACCTTTTCATAAGTGTGAGTCATGCTTAGAAGGCAAGATGACCAAGAGGTCTTTTCAGGCTAAGGGCAATAGGGCCAAGGAAGTACTTGAGCTCGTTCATACCGATCTATGTGGACCAATGTCTACTGAAGCAAGAGGTGGTTTTCGATACTTCATCACATTCATTGATGACTTCTCGAAAATTGGATATGTCTATTTGATGACCCACAAGTCAGAGTCTTTTGACAAGTTCAAGAACTTTAAGGCTCAAGTGGAAAAGTATCATGGTAAGAGTATCAAATATCTGCGATCTGATCGTTGAGGCAAATACCTCAGTGCCGAGTTTTTGAACTACTTATCGGAGTCGGGAATTGAATCCCAACTGACTGCGCCGGGCATGCCCCAGCAGAACGGCGTGGCTGAAAGAAGGAACAAGACCTTGTTAAACATGGTCCGATCGATGATGAGTTATGCACGGCTACCTAATTCGTTTTGGGGACATGCCTTGCTTTCTGCAAGCCATATATTAGACAATCTACCGTTAAAATCCGTACCTACTACTCCTTATGAGTTATGGACTGGGCGCAAGCCAAATCTAGCACATCTCAAGATTTGGGGTTGCCCAGCTCATGTATTGGAAAATGATCCAACTAAGCTAGGATCAAGGACGGAGGTATGTTTGTTTATAGGGTACCCCAGAGGGACGAAAGGTTATGAATTCTTTATTCTTCGAGATAAGAAAGTTATTGTGAGCACTCACGCCACATTCTTATAGGAAGACTATGTAATGAATCATAAACCCAACAGTGAAGTGGCTCTTGAAGAGCTAACTTCTGTCACAAGTTCCATTAACAAAGAACAAGTACCAAGTTTATAAACAATTCCCGAACTTTAACTTCTACTCCAAGTATTGTAGTGTCGCGCCGTAGTGGGAGGGTCTCGCATGAGCCCGATAGATACATTGGTTTGGGGGAATCCATGGATCACTCCTCGGACAGTAATGTATTAGATCCCTGGAACTTTGCGGAGGCGCTGGCAGATGTGGATCATTGCGAGTGGGTAAAAGCAATGGATTCAGAACTACAATCTATGATAGACAAACACGTCTACGATTTGTCCGTCCTGCCCGAAGGCTGTACTGCCATTGGGAGTAAGTGGATATATAAATGTAAACGTGGACCCGATGGACGATTTAAAGTCTTCAAGGCAAGACTAGTGGCTAAGGGGTATACCCAAAAGGAAGGTGTCGATTACGACAAGACTTTCTCCCCAGTGGCCATGCTCAAATCGATCCGGACACTATTGTCTATAGCAGCTTATATGGATTGGGATGTATGGCAAATGGACGTTAAGACTGCGTTTCTAAACGGCGGTCTTGAGGAGACCATCTACATGGAACAACCCGAAGGATATGCCATAAAGGGCAAAGAACACATGGTTTGGAAGCTTAAGAAGACTATTTATGGCTTTAAGCAAACATCTAGATCATGGAACCAGTGTTTCGATCAAGCTATTCCAAAGTTTGGATTTGAAAAGTGCCCAAATGAAAGTTGCGTGTATAAGAAGGTTGAAAAAGGGAATGTAGTGTTCTTAGTTTTATATGTAGATGACATTATTCTAATTGGAAACAATAAAAAGATGTTGTCATCAGTACGAACTTGGTTGTCAAACTAGTTCGAGATGAAGGATATGGGAGACGCGGGACACATCCTCGGGATCAAGGTTCTTCAGAATCGAGAAAAGATGTTGTGCTTATCTCAAGAACCTTACATCAACACTGTCACAGCCGACCTTACTAAGGATAGCAAGGACGGGGAAATCGCGACTAAGGGGAAGGACTAAGAAGCGGGGAAGAAATAGAGGGGGGCACATTAAAAGTCGACACTTAAAGCAAAAGTTAATTAATTTTCAAAATAACAATTGTTTAGACTACAAAACATTTTAGTTTAAAGAAAGTAAGCAGCGGAATTTAAAGTATCCAAGTGTTTTACACAATCAAAACCATAAGAAGTAAAGTAAATTCTTATGACATTAGTTTCAAAAAGTAGCAGTGGAAATAAGTTATCAAAGAGAGTCATAAGATGACGCCTATGTATGAAGACACAACGCATCCAAATTTCTTAAGCCGACTCAACATCCATCGCAACATCCCGCTCAACCTGCACATAAAGAAAACATATGCAGGGCTGAGTACTTGTTGTACTCAATGGGCTCATGCCGAAAACATTTTATAACAGTTATGTCATCCATACGATTGAACTCGAGTTTTACATGTATTTAAGAAAAGTCATCGAGAACACAAAAAACATTTCATAGTCTGGCCAGACAAACAATCTCCCCACTTTCTCAACAATCCAACAATCACATCGTCTTTCCACAGTGCGACGAAAGTGTGGCCACACTATTCGCCTAGGAGACCGGCCGACTAGCAAGGACGACTCTCGATCCCACCAGTGTACATAGCCTGATAGGGTTTGTGGCCCTACTCAGACCCGAATTCATTTCACACATAGCCATATAGCCTAACGGAGTAAACTCAGACGAACTAGGCATCAGGCACACAATCTCAATCAAAACAATCCATGGCATGACATAACACTTTAAACCACCCTTATAGCTCCACAATCATACTTTGGAAAAATGAAAGAGTTTAGTAAAAGAAAGGACACCTCGCTTGTTTAGATAACCCAATACACAACTCAAAGCAACCCCCGTTCCTTGTGCTCACGTACGCACGACAACCCTTGTCAACACCACAATACAATCAGCCTTTCATCACAACAATTATCATGCATGCCCTAACGTTCCTTTCATCGTCTCCTTAACTTACCCATCCCAAACGTTCACCAACATAAGGAAACACACCATAGCATACATCAACGTACAACACATCACTACATCATAAGATAGGTTCCTTAACATATATGCATCATATATATCATTCAAAACTTGACAACAAGTATTATTTTAACATGACCGAAATCTGGCAGAACAACGCAGTCGTTTTGTAAAAATCATTAAAACATTTTCCTACCTCCGTTGGGGCTGAAATTTTACTACAATACAGTAGACACATAAAACATCATCCAGTTAAAATTTCACATCAGCATCACATGTTTAGGTTGGTCAAATCAAAAAAACGAAACTCACTGGAAGAGAATACAAATTCTGGAAGAACTGCGCAGTCAACTTCAAAAATTCATTACAAATTCCTCTTTCGTCCAAAAAGGCTGAAATTTACACACAACACATAAGACACCTTAAATTTTACTCAGTTAAAAGTTCGCACCAAAATAAGTTCGTTTGTTCAGTCAAACACACGTCAGAATCTACTGTCCGAACACCACAGTTTTCATGCTTCACAATTTCGAATTAGGGGTTATCAATCATTCAACCAAACACATATATTCATGCTTCCAACACATAATCCTGCTTCAAAAAGATCTCACAATCATGTTTTCATATATTCACATAGCATTCACCACAAATCATCCACAAGTTCATTCATTCACATCAATAAACGCATACTCTTATATTTTCTCATGCAACCACCAATTCCACCCGATTAATTCTTAGATCTACGATCCCTACACTCACTATATGCATGAGGGAATCAAAAACAAGGATTCAATGGAAAGGATGAGGAAAAGAAATTCAATTATACCTTCCTTGATAAAAAACAATCGGTAGAAGTGATAATGGATGCGATTCTTCGGTGAATCTTGAAGTTCCAACTCCAAATTGATGCAAGAACAAAGAGTTTGTGAAGGATTTTTGGAGAGGATGAAGAGAGGGGGAAGGAGGCATGTGAGGGAGAGAATGAGGGAGGGGAGGCGTGTGAAATTAGGAGGCTAGGGTTAGGGTTTAGTTTAATTTATGCATTAGGTTTAATTCACACCAAATTAAAATAATTAAATTGTGAGAGAATAAAATAAAATCCCACAATTTAGAAGAAAAAATAGGCGTGTGATTGAGGGAAGAGAAATTCGAAAATTGCCATTTAATTAGCACTGAGTTGATTTGGTATTTACTTGGAGAGAAATATATTCACAACTTAGGAATTAAAACAATGAGCATTTCATAAATAAGGGAACAAAATAAATTAAATCTCCAAGTAGAAAATAAAAAGGGGGGCGTGTATTTTGAAACATGTGAGGAAAAAAAATATTTAAATCCTCAATTAAATGGGAATATGATTTAAATTTGGTAATTCTTTTTTATAGGAAAAGACTCCCATAAAATAGGCAACCAATAAATTAATTTCCACAAGGAAAATAAAAGCATATGGACGTGTGGGATGGAGAGCAAAAATAAAAGAAAAATATTCACATCTCCAATTAATTAGACATGGGTATTAATTTGGTATTTATTTGAATAGAAATGATTCCACGAAATAGGAACAAATATAATTTCTCCACAATAGGGAAGG
>NW_024598646.1:0-44235 GCF_004379255.2 Salvia splendens
ATGATGTCGCGAATATCATGTTAGCATGTATCATATTGCATAATATGATAATAGAAGATGAAGGATTTGCGGCAGAGCACTGGGCACCGGAAGATGGCGCAAGTACAAGTCACGGTGTTGCCTCTGCGCCGATCCAGATGGGCGTAACACGGAGCAATGAATATTTGATCCAACGTTTTGCTGATATGCGCAGAACCACAGCACATACCACACTCCAGGCCGATTTGATTGAAGAAGTTTGGGCACGTAGGGGAGGCGGCACAGTGTGAACACCTTTGTGATTTGCACTAGATTAAATTTTTCGTTGTATAATTTTTCATGTACTTTAATACGATGAAAATTTAGTGTTTAATTTTAATTTTTTCACGTGTAGCCATTTTCTTCTAATTACTCATAGTCCGATAATTTAAATATAATTGAATTAACATAAATGAAAAAAAGATTGGGGCTATTGGAAGTGTCCATCATAGTGGCGGAAACAAAATTTTGGGGTTGTGGACAATAAATTTGGGGCTATGGACAAATTTTGGGGCGAGGCTATTGGAGTGTCCACTATAGGCGGATAGCCCTAATAGCCCCGCCCCTTTTTTGTCCACAGACCCAGTTTATTTGTCCGCGCTCACAAAAATAATTGTCCGCAGCTATAAGGTGGACACTTTCAATAGCCCCAATTTTTAGCCACTTATCATTTTTTTTTTCGTCTATATTAAATCAATTAGAATTATCAGAATGTAAATAACTAGAAAACGAGGTAATTAGGACCAAATATTCGTTGTATTGGAAACGGTAAATTATACAACGAACATTTAAAATAATACAAATAAAAAAACCGCCACCGTCTACTCGGTGGTGGAATCGGATTCCTCTTCCTCTTCTCCGCCGCCTCCCCCGCTGCCGCTGGCCGCCCCAGTACAATCCTCATCAGACAAGCCTAGCTGGCGCTGGATCTCCCCTATGAGTTTCAAGTATATACCCTTGATGACCGGGTCGGTTGCGATCTCGTAGAAACGGCAGTTTCCTGCAGTTGTTTCAACAACTGCACATCTAGGTTCTCCCTCAAGACATCGTGGGACCAGGGGCCATGGGTTGCGGTATAAGGGCGGGCTGCGGGATGCGCGATCCCGACGCGACCGACGATAGGCAGGAGGAACTTCCATCCACTCTAGCGCTTCGGATAGAGGCCTGTTGTCCCGGAGTGCGTGGGCGCCTAGAGTGTGTAGCGGAGGGCTCTTCGGTTTGCTCGTCGTTGAGGTCGAATGATTGTGAGCCGCTCCTGTAGTCCCTGGCTATGTTATGTCTAGTACGCTTCGCCCTAGGAGCTCCTGCCAGCTCTTGTGCACAGATGGCCCAGAATTTCGGACAGTGCTCGAGAACAAGATACTCCTCCTACATAGTGAACTTCGGCCAGCCTTCCGTGTTGAATTGGGCCATAGACATCACCTTCACGTCGGCTTCGCTTCGGCCACTCTCAGCACTGAGCAGGTTGTTCTCGTATATGGAGCTGAACCGCTTGGTGGCATGCAGAATCCTAGACCACTTTTTGCGGAGCTGTTCCCCGTCACGCGGTTTGGCGCCTCGAGGTTTGAACTCGTTGTATGCCAACAGGACGCGCTTCCAAAAGCTCCCCTCGGTCTGATCGGTGCCCATTATGGGGTCTGATGTGACGGCATCCCACGCCCGCGCTACGCACAATGGACTCCGCTTTGGTGTAGTGCGTGGCCCGTCCACCGCTAGCTGCTGCCGCGCGCTACCCTCACTGCCACCACCGCTGCCCGAGCCGCCACCGCCATTGCAGGCGCCGCTGCCACCACGGCTGCCGCTTCTTTCTTCCGCCCCTGCTTTCCACCCGCCGCACTGGACCGCCGACTCTCGTCGGAACGGGCGTATCCACGCGTGCTGCCGGCGTTTCCGGTACGCCTGGACTGAGCAGACCCATCATCGTCTCCAGTGCATCTTGATCTGCATCGGTGAAAGGAGATTGACTGGATTGGAAAGGGGTCTCCGGCTGCGAATGGTTGATAAGTCGCATTCTATACCTTGGTTACTGGTAAGTATAACGTACTTAATTAGATTATATCTGCAAAACAGTTGCTAGTGTGCAGGAAAAGGATCCAGTCAGTACGAAAGGTTCGGATAACTCAGGTGAAAAGAGCGCCAGAAGGTGTGCAATGACCAGGATGCATGCCAAAAAAGGTTTGAGGTGGAGAAGAAGGATTGCTGGGAAGGATCAACCACAAACAAGGGCAAAAGAGTCATTTCACAAAGAGAATCTATCCTAAAAAGCAAGGGCAGGCATCCCTATAAAAAGAAGCCACATGGAGAGAGAATGAGGATCATCGACTTTTACACTTAGTTAGGGTGCTCTCTCTCGGTAGATCAATTCCTTATCTTCAGCAAATCAAAATCTTCTTGTTCCTCGCCACAACCATGGTCACCTGAAGTTCCATCAGTCCACCGGAGAATCGCCTTCCATCGTTCCAGCCAGTTCATTTCGTAGTCGTAGCAGTTTCATTGCCCGGAGTGGCAAAACAATCTTTATTCGCTTTCCTAGTTAATCTTTACTTGTTTTCCTTTCGTTGGATCTGTTGAATATTCAGTACTAGCTATCTTTTGAAGTGTTTGTTGTGATCCAAACGTTTTATGCAATGAAGTTATTTTTATGCATTTCTTTCGGTTTGAATCTGTTTTATTCTGCCTAGGTAGCTTAGATCTAGTTTTCGCGGTAATTTCTAAGTGTTGAAAGCATGATTTCATTTGGAGTTGCTTGATCTGAGATTGTTAGTTAAGTTTGTTGTTTAGATTTAGTTTCCGAAGTGATTAAATGTGAAATCCGAGTTTACGTGAATTCTGCCACCTTGCATGTCGTTCAGTATGTGTAGTTCTGGATTTCACTTGAGTGATCTTCGAATTTTAGAGGGTTAATTTGTGGATCTGAATTGTGAAGTTGTTAATCTGCAAGTGTCATCCATGGAAACTGAGTTTGTTTGATTTTGTGCATCCTTGTTGAAGAAGACAACATGCACATCCAAATTTGGGACCACTTTTGCTTTTTAGTCACTTTTGCTTTTTGTCCTTTACTTTTCTTGCTGGTACCCTACAGACCTGACAGTGCAGCCACCAAACAACCACTTATTCTCTGATATTTCGTTTAGCCTTTTATAGTAACTAACTACTTTCCACATGTCCCTGAAACACCGTGTCCCCCGCTCTCACGTACACAGCCACATGTCAATCACTTTTACACCACCCAGTTAGTAGAGTACCACCTTTAATTCCTGTCTAGGTAGAATCTCAACCCAAGCGTGGTAGTTAACCAAACCCCTCCAGATTATCACCACAATTACCCAAATCGCATCCATCTCTGTGTGATTCGACCCTTACCTCCACTATACTAACCAGTAGAAGTGGTGTGTGAGGAATTTATTGATGCCAGGTTCAGGTTGGCTGGGATTTCTATCCTGATCAGGTGGATACACCCTTGCTTAACACGACACCGAGAACCTGCAGCTCATCAATAGTTAACCGCGTCGAGGTTGGGTCTGTAATCTCCAAACGCCAACCGACTCAAATTCCTCTGAAAAGTTGGGGCGTGGGACTCGACCACCTCCACGGCTGAGATGGAGGAGGAGTTGGACTCGATCCTCACGGAGGGGAAGTTTGACTCCAACCCGACGGCTGGGAAGGATAGCCGCCATATCCCGACAACTAGGAAGGATAGCCGCCATATCCCGATTCGTCAGTGCCGGGTGATTCGTCGTCTCCACCTGCATTTTTAGAGAGTGAAAGTGTAGAGAGTGAATGAATGGAGATTGTTTGAAAAGAGTGTAAAATGGGTGGTGTGGAGTGATATTTATAGTAGAAATTTTCAAAAATAATAATAATAAAAATTAATTGGGGGGGGGGGGGCGTGTCGATCGCGGCGCACTATAGGCCGGCGCTCCTATAGGTGCGGCGATCGGGGACCGGCGCGTCCTCGCACATAACTCGTCGGAGTGCCGTCTGCCCCAACAAAAATCGTCCGCCCCGGGGAGGACGCTCCCTCCACTATAGGCCGCGGGGCGGTATCAGAATGGGGGCGGCGGCGCACCGCCCCTATAGTGAACACCCTAAGAGTGTCCACAATAAGGGAGCCCGGTGGCGTCGCAGTTCCCTCTATTGCGGTGGACGAGGGCGGGCAAGGCGGTGGATGGAGCCGTGGGCACGCTCCAAGTACTCGGCGGGGACGCGGCTGAGTGCGAAGGGGGCGGCGGTGGGCGGTGCTCCTATAATCCTATTGCACGGTGCCGACAAGATGCGGCGAGGACGCAAAGGTGGGCCGGCTATGGGAGAGAGTGGCCACCTTAGGGTTGTATTTGCATTTTAGAAATCGTGGACACTCTAAAATTAATGTCCCTTTTTTAATTTGCATTTTATTCCAAAGTATGCGTCACATCAAATTTAGATCGAAGAGTTGTAAAAGTTTAAATGCGTCATCATTGACAATTTAGGGGCAGTAGTTCGTCTTTGAACATCTTGATAATGTTGTGTTACGTAAATTTCTTTCATAAGAGATGTAAAATAAAATTTAAAATACTATCCCAAGTTAATTAAAGACGCTTCTTTCCAACACTTTAAGAAAATAAAAGTTTAATGAATTCAATAAAAATAGAATAAAGACAAGATAAATAAATTAATTAATAAAATTGTTTTTAGTCTAAAGAAAATGAGACTAATTCAATTTGGAAATCTAAAAAGTTGTTTCTTGCATAGAAGAATTTCTCTAGCAGATTTTGAAAAAGGCAAGTATCACACATTCAGAATAGAAAAGACTAAAGGCTCATTTTAGTCCTTAACATATTGCGATTTTTTGATTTTGGTCCAAAACATTATCTTTTTAATTATTCGGTCCCTCAAAATAAAAACGGGTCACATTTGGTCCATTTTGGACGGTTCCGTCAAATTTGACGGAAATTCCCCCTCCAGCATCTCCGCCGCCAAGCTCCACCGTACCATCACCTTCGGTCCTCCTCCTCCCTCTTTCTATCTTTGTCAGGTCCTTCTCTCGCTCTTTTCTTCTCAATTAGAAGTTCCAAATTGAAACACGGCCTTCTCGGTGTCATCCCCCTCTTGCCTCAGAATCGATTTCGCGGCACCCTCATTTCTCCTCGGACATGCCGGCTTTCGACTCCCGCTGTTCTGCCGCTGCTGCTCACCGTCAAGTCGTCGTCTCACCTCCTCTTCCTCTCCCTCACCCTCGACCTCTCCATCGACCACCTCCCCCTCGCCCTCGCCGTCGTCCAGGCACCCTCCGCTACGGCTGCCTCCCCCGCCGCAGTTCCACCTCCTCCTCTCAAATCGTGGCTGCGCCAACACCGGAAGGCGTCGTCGTCGCTAATTTTGCCGAAGATGAAATCGATCGGATACACCCCCTACCCCTATTGCGGCACCTGCAATTACCTCTTTCTGACTCTTTAGAAAATCGGTTCATTTGGAGAAGCGGTGGAGGTGTTGAAAGTGATGGGGAGGGCGGGATGAGTCCCCGATTGCGACAGCTACGGGGGATTGATTGCTGAGTTGAGCGAGGCGAGGAAGGTGGACGCCGTGGCCGAGGTGGTGAGGGAGATGATGTAAGGAGGGGGTGAGGCTGAGGGATCAGACGGTGACGACGGTGGGTGAGGCTGAGGGATGATGGAAGATGGACGCCGTGGCGGAGGTGGTGAGGGAGGTTTGGGTTTAGGGTTTTCGTCAAATTTGATGGACGTCCAAAATGGATCAAATGTGACTCGTTTTTATTTGTGAGGAACCGAATAATTTAAAAGATAATGTTTTGGACCAAAATAAAAAAAATCGCAATATGTTAAGGAACAAAATGTGCCTTTAGTCAATAGAAAAATATACAAGATGAAAAGTCAATGGTGACTCAACAAACTTGATAGAGTAACTGGTACTCCCCCGTCCCACAAAAGATGTCACATTTGTGGGATGATACGAGATTTTAGGAGGTTTTATTTTGTGTGTTAAATGGAGAGAGAAAATATAATTTTTATATTCATGTGAGAGAGAACTTTTTCAATAAAATGGAAATGTGACATCTTTTGTGGGACAAACTAAAAAGGAAAGTGTGACATCTATTATGGGACGGAGGGAGTAGTAATAATTACTCTCTCTTTCTAATTCAAGATATCCACTCTCATTTTTTAGTTCGTCTCATTCAAAATATTCACTTTCTGTATTTAAAAACAAATGTCTCACCTCTCTCTCAATAAAATATTCAACTATTTTTTCTCTCTCTATTATATTCCACTTAAAAACTCCTTAAAATCTCCTACAACTTAAAAATGTGGACATCTTAAATGAGACGGAGGGAATACGTTATTAAAAAAAAGTTAGAGCAAATAATAATTTTCATTCACTCAAATAATTACTTCTTCCAATATATTGAAGATAATGTCTTGTTTGAGTAAACATCATCATCAAAGTCAGCAACTTTGGATGCATCTGATAAAATATTGAAGTTTCAACGTTCAACACGCTCCACTCACCCAAACAACTTCAATACCAATAATTATTCAACGCTCAAACCAAATTTGAGTAAATAATCAATCTGGAGACTAGACCAGGTGAGTCTACATGGGCAAGATTGGGTGCACCATCAATGGAATACTGGATGATTCGAGATTCAACGAGCCGATGCCGTGGATCGGTCTCTACGTCGTAGCAGCATCCGCAGCTTGCGCCATAGCTATGGCCGTAGACGCCTTCCACGGCTTCCGCTACAGGAAGTTCTGGTTCCCTTGCAAGTTCTTCGCTCTCAACGCAACGACTCTCACTCTCATAGGCGTCGCGGTTAAGCTCGCAGTTGATCTCAACACGTCGATGCCCCAGGCCCATGATCAGCTGGCCAAGCTCAGCAGCACCGCCTTCATCTGCACGACCATAGGAAACTCCATGCCTTCATTAGGAGCCATGGAGACTAAAGAGCTCATGATGAATGTGGTGGCTCTTGGGATCCTTGTTGTCACTGTCATCGTCAACGTCTGCATCCAGATGGGCACCGGGGTCATTTACGTGTTCTGGTACGAGCATGCGGTCGTGATGTCTCTGATGGTCGTGTTGTTCGCGATCGTGATCGCTTCGTCGCTTGCAATTCCTGCAACCAAGTGTGTGTTGGATATTAAGTACAGCAAGAAGTATTCAGTGGCAATGAAGGAGCGCGAAACGACCAGTTGCAATGGCTCGATAACTCAGATTATGAGAGATGATCTGGCTAGGCATTGGATGATGGCGCATACCTGCAGCCCTCAGTTCGTGATGGGGCGTTTGGCGACTTGCACCGCCTCAGGGGCGTTCTGCCTCCTCACTGCGGTTACTCTGGGAGAGGCTGTACTTCGTAGCTACCTGATGCCGTGGTGCTTCAGATTCTGTGAAGGGGAGTCGGACTACAAGTGGTCGACTACATTGATACTGGTAACTCAGGCAGCTGCGGTCGTGGGAGGAACAATTGCCCCTGCAACAAGATGGTTCATAGCAATTAAGTTTAGGTGCCCGAAGAGATTGAAACACGGAAGCAAACACGGGTTATTATCAGTAGAGGGTTACTGGGTCCATAAGCTGTACCAACTCAGAGCGCTTCCGCTGGATTTGACAATATGCGGCCGAAGCAGTAGAAAGCTTGTGCATGCCGTAAAGGACAAGGTATTAGGTTTATGCATTTTCATCCAGAAAGCAATGGTGATCTTGAGCAAGATAGTCGGGCGAATATCAATCATCTTTGTTATCCAGTTAATAAAAAATACATCGTTGCTGCAAGAAACTTGTAGGGTTGGTTAAATGCCACAATGCAATTGTGAACTCTGATACAGATTCGGATTCGAGAGGCAATTGCAAACTGGATCTCAGCAGTTATGTTCTGCACCTTGAAGGAGAGGATGAACTGGTAGACGTGATGATGGAAAATGACAGGGACGCTATTGGACACTGGGTTAGAATGGGGAGAAGAAAGCAGCCGAGACAGCTCACAGAACTAATGGAGACCCTCAATCCATCAAGAGGATTTGAAGGGGTACATAAATTTGACAGCTACCAGGTTCCTTCATTGGAATCTGAAGAACCTCCCTACAGCTGGGCTCTTCCTCTAGTGACGCTGACGAGTATTGCAGTTGCAACTAGTAACACCGACTTTGAATCCCTAAAAGGGCTGATGAAATCTGTGCATCAAGGCCTTAAATATGTTAGATTCATAGAAAACAACCATGATGTTAATGAAGACTTGACGAATGTCAAGAACGCAGCAGAGATCGTGTGGGGAGGGGTTGACCTTCACTACAGGTGGCTCGACGTGGATCTCCGTCAGTTGGCACTGCAGGAAAAGAGCCCAAGAGACACAATTCAAGAGCTTTCAGACATAGCAAAGAACATGTTTTCAGAGTTAAGACAGAATGACGCACTTGGTTGTTTAAAGTACACTCCTTCAAAGTGGCCCGTCAAGGTTTTGGCTGCAAATTCGATGTACAGAATATGCCAAACCCTTCTGCTTGCAACTGAAAATAGATCAAATGAATGCAGTAAGGCAATGTTGGAGAATCTTACCGCCATGATCACTGACATAATAGGCGCTTGCCTTACCAACTTACAGCATGCAATATCAATAAAATGCCATCAGAGTTCCATTGAACAGAGAGAGGAAAGCGTTCGCGGTGCTATTCTTCTACTAGGCAAAACAGAAAAGATATTGGAGATTCTTAGCACCTGCTCTTCTCTGAGTTCAAATCCAAACAAAATGGCTTGCATTAACAAATGGCGTGCAGTGGGCAAGGAGAATGATCTGCTACATCAAGAGTCTTGTTGTATAACAAGTAGTTCTTCTCCTGACTTGTGTCTCATCATCGATTAGAATAAAACAGTAGAGGAGTATGTATAGAGGCATTTCATTTGGCGTGTTGATCAAGATCAATATTTATAGTGTACACATTTATATAAATACATAAAGTTACTGTTTAGCTTTGTGCATGTATAGGATAAACTTCTAAAACTGAACGTGAAAATCAGTGTCATGTAAGGCAAGTAAAGAAACTTCCCTGTCACTTTATCAAATGCTAAGTAAGAACACCATTTAATTACATAAGCAAGTTTAATTCTTTCTCATAGTAAAGCTGGTTCACCATGAATATCAGATACATATCTAGGTGAAATGATGCTAAGACTAAGCCAACAAAATGTAAGATAGGATATAAAACATAAGCAACCATGACTTGAAAGCACTACCTGTCTATTGTCATTCTCTAAATATGAGATAAATTGTGATTCAGAAGCAGTTTCAATTTTCTTTAATTTTAGAAACTAATTAATTTCATACAAAGGAAAATAGCTGAAACTTGAAAGCACCTTTCTAGAGTGTTTAACCTGCATGAAAAGCAAACATCCATAAAAAAACATCCTCCATCCATCCCACTCTAAGCTACACGTTTACCTTTTTTGGGATGTCCCACTCTAAATGACAGATTTCTTAAAATGAAATCATCACTCTCTCTGCTTTTTCTGTTCTCTTACTTTATTCTCTCTCCACTAAACTCACAAAACAACCCTGCATAAAATCCCGTGAATAAGAAATGCTCCAATTAGAGTGGGACGGAGGGAGTATTTACTAGTTAATGAGCAAATATTTCCACAAACACAATTCAAGAGGAAATAGAAACACTACAAGACAATATACTAAAGCCTCAAAAAAACATTTCCATAGCATGAATAGATGAATTTGACACCCCAAACTTAAAATCGTGACATGTTTCTTCCTGAGGTGAACTAACGGTCAGTCTACAAACTGAAACTGTTCCTTAAGGATACGTAAGCAATTGCAAAATACAAATTATAGATGATAATAGTCTCACAAGTTAATTTGTGTTCTCAAGGTAAGCCCTTCTTCTTTTCATGTCCAACTACCTCTACAAGTAGGAGATTATTTTGAACCACAACAATGCAATTGTGATCCATTAGCTTATGCATTTCCCCATGTCCTTGCTATCTTCAGCCATCAGATTCCTATTTTGTCATCAAATCCAAGCTAATAATATTAGAAAGAAAGTGGGGTTAATACAGAGATGTTTTGTGTACATGCTTACCTATTTCAATAGCATAACTATTCATTGCCCTAAGCATGTGCATCACTTTAGGAAGAATTTCCAGAAACTGTAGATTGATTGCTTACATAGCTCATTAACACTCCAGGTGACATAGCTATAAACTAAGATTTTAGTTTGGTGATTCTTAATACTAGAAGCAAAACATAGACCAATTTCAAGGACATTAACTTTAGTGTTCAATAATAAGATTATGGCATCTCCAGGAAAGAACCACAAACTTTCGAGTCAAATATACATTTTCACCAATCCAAAACTAAAACGAATAGCGTCTATTCATTGGCGTGAAAAGAAAACACGGCATCAGAGAAGATCTCAAAGGGATGATATATGAGCAAAAGAAGTGTCATTCCTTACAACTCTACACAATAAGTGGCAAGCAGTAATATCATTACCTTCTTAGAGTAATTTAGATAAGAATCACCAACAGCACAAAGCTGAACCAAGATGACGATCAACCGATGCCAAAGTATAGGCTAAACATTGGCTCCAGTACAAAGATTTCTTATCATTTATCCTTACAGAATCAATTTGGCATTAAAGCAAAACCATTAAACATATTGCAGGCAAAGGAATCACCAAAAGCTCAATGCTGAACAAACATCGGCTCAAATAGAAAACTTGATGATCATTCATCCATACAGAAACAAGTTAGCATCAAAAAGCAACAGAGCGAAACAACCAGGTAATCATTACTGAGAATCCAAGTTTTCATCCAATCAATTACTATAGATTTCCATCACAATTTCTAAATCAACACACAAATAAATTGATTGAGCCTCAATACTCAACATTGAACACCAAAATCATCTTTATAAACACCTCAAGAGTTTTCAAGCCCTAATCTAAAAAAATAAAAGTGAACCCCTTCAATTGCACAAGGGTATCTAAATTGTAGGTATAAAACATAAAAATCAGATGGAAGGGAGTATGAATTGTGGTCTATTCATCATCGTCGCGCTTCTTGGGCTTGCGGTAATTCTCCTCGATGTGCTTGGCGATGAGAAGGCTAGTGTTGAAAAGCTTCCGAACATTAGGAACGTTGTAATTCTGGGCTACGTAAACTCCGCAAGCTGTCCCCACAATGAATGAGAAGCCGCTCTTTATGATGCCCATTGCTTCTTCGACTCTTCTCTGTATCTTGTGCAGACGACAGATGGTTATAGTCAACAATTCTTGGTCATGGATTGGTTATTTGGTTTCCTCTCAAACAAGCAATCCAATTATATTTAAATCATTCGGATTTAAGATGCAAAAATTAGGTTTTTTGTTTCACAAGACAGACTGTGTCAAGAAAGTTGTGTACTGCAACATGGCTAAATTCCATGAATGTACGTCATGGGGAAGTTATCCGCCATTTGTACCCGGAAAAAAAATATTTTCAGTGATGGGAAAGACGCGTGAGGCTCTCGCGTGTATCCATATTAAACACGCGTTAAGCTCATGCGTGTTTTAATTAAACAAGCATTACTCTCATGCGTGTTTGAATTAAACACGCGATTCTCTCATGCGTGTTTGAATTAAACGCGCGATAAGCTGATGCGTGTTTGAATATAAGAAAAAACGAAGCTTCTGCCCTCTTCCTTCACTCACAGCGCTCCCCCTCTCTGCACGGTGAAAATCGGCGTAATCGTCATCTAGCCGACGAAAATCAAAGTGAATCCGACATATAGCTGCTCCCATTCCTCTTTTAAGTGTTGTTAGGTAAGTTTTTACCCTTAATTTCGATTTTAGTAGGTTATAGATTTAGGGTTCATGATTTGAAATTTATTGTTGAATCATTGAATTTGTCAATTATTGAAATTGGTGTCGAATTGTTGTTGAATTATTGAAATTGGTTTCGAATGTTTGGTGTTGTGATGAATTTGTGATGAATTTGGTGTTGAATTGTGATGAAAGACATGCTGGGATGAATTTGGTGTTGAAATTGGGATGAATTTGGTGTTGAAATTGGTGATGAATTTGGTGTTGAAATTGAGATGAATTTGTGATGAATTTGGTGTCGAATGTTGTTAATTGTTGATTATATTAGGATGTCGCGATATGGACCAGAAGATCCTTCTGTATTGCATTATCAGCACAGGCATATATCTCGCAGGGCGTGGGCAGGCGAGGAAACAACTCCATTCAATATTCGGCGCTTTGAGGGCCATTTTTGGGAAATAGATAATCATCACAGACGCGTGATTGATTATGTCTGCAGATTAGGTTTTGGTGGAGTTTTTTACTTTGTGAAGTCTCTAGATGTAGATCATGCTTTGATCACAGCTTTGGTTGAACGTTGGAGGCCAGAGACACATACATTCCATCTTCCCGTAGGAGAAACTACTATGACATTACGGGACGTTCAAGTCTTATGGGCGTGTAGATGGAGTACCATTTACAGGAAATTGTTATTGTGAATCTGGGTGGAAGAGTTTATGTGATGAATTGTTGGGCTTCTATCCCCTTCAAAGCGAGATGAAGGAAAACGGTATCTTGGCATCGGCTCTAATACATAGGATGTCGATTGAACCGTTAGAAGATGGTCTGGAAGACGAAGCCTACATTCAACGGGCACGTATGATTGTGCTTGTGCTATTGGGAGGGTTGATATTACCCGACGACTCAGGGTGTAAGATACCTCTGATGTGGTTGACCCAACTTCGAGATGTAGAGGCTGCCTCTATGATTAGTTGGGCGAGTGCTGCACTTGCTACATTATATCATAATCTTTGTGAGGCGTCCATGGGCAAAAGGATAGACATTGGAGGTCCGATAGTACTCCTACAGCTGTGGGTGTGGGAGAGGATGCCCACTTTGAGACCCGATTTTGTGATGGCACGTATACATACAAACAACACTCCATGTGCATTAATGTAAGTTTGTTGTTTCCTTTTGTGTATTTAATGACAACATATTAAATTGGAAACTTATCTCATTGTAGGTGGACTGGCTCATATATAATAAACAAAGCCCACAAACATTCTGTTCGACATTATCGTGAACAGTTATCATTACTCCAAAATAGCCAGGTAAAATGAATAATGTTTTGATATATATTTGTGTAATATGATATATATTTGTGTAATAGTTTAATGTAAACTTGTTATTGTAGTTTATTTGGATGCCATATGTGGACCGTCAATTGCCAGACTCCTGCCTCGAGATAAACAACAGTTGGAGATCTGTGACGTACATGGTTTGTTGGGCTATTGTCGAAGCACATGAGCCTGAGCGCGTTGTGAGACAATTTGGAGGCACTCCGTTCATTCCGGAATTGCGTGATTGGGGTTTCAATGAAACTCATTTCAAAACAAATCGTCGTGGAAAAGCTAAGACGAACTGGGCTATGCAGAACAAGGCTTACATTCAACATTGGGAGAGAAGGTCGGAGTTCGTGTCTAATCATTACATGGAGCCTCTTGAAGACCACGTGCAGGTGATTAGAACTCGATTATACATGGAGTGGTATTTTAAAATAACTATTACATATATCACACTGCCGGATAGGTTTCAGAAGTAGGGATAAACACTGTTGCATCGTCATCAACACTCCAAGTAAGTATTGTATTTTTATAGTTTTTTCATTTTTAAAGTATTTATGTTATTAACTATTCATGTTTTATTTGTTACAGGCTGAGACATTGGCCCGTGTATTTCAATTGTCGCGCGGTTTTGACCCAGAAGACGCCGTAGGATTGTTGCATGAGATTAACAATCTTGTTCTTAACTGCCTTACCGAATGCGGTGAGAGTGAACGCACGGTCATACCTTCCACACAGCGCATTGATGTGGATATGTCCCGGGGTTTTATCCGAAGAGCTCGCGGTATTGGTCAAAGAGGTGTCCGAACAAGCGGGCATGGATATTCACGGCATTCCAGAATGTCCCAAGACATGCCAGGGTCATCACAAGCCGCAAATGAAGAAAATATTAATTCAGATGACAACATAGATTTGGATTCATTAATCGACAATTTTGCTGCTGAGCCCGAAATGCAAAATCCACCAGCATCAGATCCCTCTAGTTGGTTTCCTACCTGGTCAGACGCGCCACAGTCTAGTTGGGTGATGCCCTTTGATAGAGTTGGGCTACCATGACAGCCTACTACACAGGATTCATTCTTCTCAGATGTCCATATCGTGCACTCTCCAACAAATGGGGAATTGGATGATGATGCTGCTGTTGCTGCTGCTGATGATGATGATGATGACGATGCTCTTGAGAGTTCTGCACAATTGGAGCGTCCCAGAAGTAGTGCCTACATAGAGCGCCCCACGAGGAGAGAACATATTGACCCTCTTAGGAGTAGTGTACAACTTGATCGCCCTAGTAGTAGTGCACATACGTCCCGTCCCAACAAGGAACGCTCCAGGACAAGTTTATCTCAGACAATTATGGGCATGTTCCCACGTAGAAGGTCTAGCCGTGACAACAGAGGAAAATGCCCGATTAAAAATACACCATCGTCATTTAAGTAGCCAGTTATCATGAGATGTATTGTCTACTTATTACATGTGGATTGTGATGTGTATTTTTCGAGCTTCTATATCAATGAACTAATAACACACAAGCTTTTTTTATTCCTCCAAAACTGCCGCAAGAAACTGCTGAATAGCAGTTAGAATTCATAACGCCCGACCGGGTGTTTTGGTGATGTCAAAACACCCGACCGGGTGTTTGTTCTGGACGCCCACCTGCCTTACTCATTTCACCAGTCCGGGTGTTTTGAAACTGAAAATTCACCCGGCCGGGTGTAAGTTCTGGAATCCTCCAACATGCATTTCCGGCGAACTTCCAGCTTTTAACCCTACTAAACTTCAGTAAAAGTAAAAGTTGATGAGTTATAATTAACATAAAAATGTGTAGGCTAAGGGGAAAAGTATAGGAAATTTTTCGTAATAAGATGATTTTTTACGTAACAGTATTACTTAAGCATGTAATTTCAGTCTTAATAACTATTAGAAAATCTAAAATACTGTTCGTAAACATAATAAAATTCAAGTCTCAAACACGATTCTCAAATATAATATGACTACACAACACGTCCTAAAGTGCACTTCCTTCTATTGTGGCCGGTCTCTCCACAAAGGCGGCATCGAGGAGGAGCTCTTGGCGCATCTTCTTCGCGCTCATCCATTTGGTTGTGTATCCTGCTTCTGTTGTATCGCCCACGTGAACGAGGAAGTAGCCGTGCTGGTGAACATTCCAACGTCCATTCAGGTTCATACCAATAATCTTGGTGTCTCAATGGACGGAACGCAGCTGCATAAAATTGCAACCGTAAGACATGATAATAATGTAAGAATAAGAAGTATCTAAATAACATACCTGCGTACTGGTGAATCCAAACATCTGTATGGTATCGGGAATCAACATGACTAAAGATGTCATCACTGCGTTCTCTCAGCACCGCAATAGCGTGAGAGCAAGGCATTCTCCAGGTCTGCCACTTTCCACATGAGCATCTCTTTTCACGATAATCCACAACATGTATATTATGGCCTCTACCCGGACCTCTGTGATAGGTTAGCACCTCATAAGTTCCTTGAGCTATGCTTGTACTCCTAACATGATGACGTCTCCCTCGACGGTCATTCTTCTGAAATAACTCCCAAGCCCACGGTGTCAAAGGCGTCTGACATTGTTTGGCTAGAGTCGTTCGATTAACAAACCAGTTGATGGTCCGCCAGAATGTAATATCAATGATAGCTCTAATTGGGAGTTCCCTCGTAGATAACAACACATTGTTATAACACTCGGCCATGTTAGTAGATGTCTCACCCCATCGACGAAATTCATCGTGTGCCATAGTCCACTGCGATCTATCTATGGTGGTTTCGAGGTACCTCAGAGCTTCTGGACTCACCTTTTCTAATTCACGCCTTGCAGTCCAATATCTCCGCTCCTCAATTACCTCACCCATTATCCATACCCATTTCTTCACTCCGGGGCCTTTGTGTCTTTGTAACACATTCAATCTAACGTGAATTAAACAGTATCGATGATAACCAACCGGTACCTCTTTCCACACATCAGACTGCATGGCATTTATTATGCCTTGATGTCTGTCTTATATTATGCACACTTCCTGGTCATGCTTTATAATATGCCCTCTGACAATATTCAAAACCAACTCCAACTCTCATTTGTTTCTTCATCAACAATAGCAAAAGCAACAGGCAAACAGTTCTTATTTGCATCGTAACCTACTGCAGTAAGTAGTTTACCTTTCAGTCTTCCACGTAGGTGAGTCCCATCAACTGATAAGACCGACTTTGCTAGTTGGAACGCCTCTATTGCTGGCCCAAATGCCCAAAATACGTAGCGGAACACCTTTGTATTACCTTGACTCAATATAGGGTCATGCAACCACTCAACGATTGTCCCAGGATTTTGACTTTGTAACTTAGTCAGGTAGCTGGGGAGTTGTCTGAATGATCCCTCCCACCCACCATATACAAGCTCAATAGCTTTTCTGCGAGCATACCATGCTTTCTTGTAGCTGATTTTCACGTGAAATTTATCTTTGATATATGTACGTACCGCAGAAGGCTTGAACTCAACATCGTTTTCAATTTGACTTCGAATACAGAGAACAATCATGGATGATGTAAGATTAACATGTTCACTTGGATCGTGATCTCCCATACAACAATGACGATCAACCCATGAGTTGATAGACCAGCTACCATCGCGTTCCTTAAACGTTGCTTTAATCTCCCAATTACATGGGTATCGTTGCCCAAGTTCCTTGCCTTTTCTTTTCGGACCAAATGGGTCCCTACAAACTGCATGCCATCTTCTTGATTTACTGTCCATAACCTCATACATCCGACCTGTTCCCACATGCCATAATGTTACAGCAGTTTTCAACTGCAATTTGCTATAAAATTTCGTTCCCACATCTATATGTCTCGGATTATCCTCATCCCAATACCACATATCTTCTTCACCCACTCCATGGTCTTCTGAAAAGTAACCTCGGCTGCCTTCACATGGTAATGATAAAAAAATGGTAACCCTTCAGGCACATAGTCGGGAACAGGTTGCTCCCCACGAACAGATGGTTGTACGAGGTTCTCAACCATCATATCAAGTGTCTCGTCGTCTGTAGAATCTTCACATGATTCTGCACTATAATCAAGATCACTTGGTTGAGAACCATCAGAACCATCACAATCAGAACCATCACAATCAGAACCATCTAAACCATCACAATTATCAGGACCATCTGAACCATCACAATTATCAGAACCATCAGAACCATCACAATTATCAGAACCATCTGAACCATCACATGTCACATTTGGTACATCTAGTTATTCATCAACCTCCCTCCCAAATGTGTTGAATTCAATACTATGATATTCATCATCCCTCCTAGATGTCCCGACATCAAAACTATGATAATCATCTCTCCTAGACGTTCCAACATCATGATGAGTGATAGATGGTTCAAATTGCAACGCAGTAGTAACAGGAGTATATTCAATAAAAAGTTCAATTTGACGTGGATTTTCAGCAAACATATACTCCAACAAATTATCATCCACTGGTGTAGCTATATAATTCACCACTCCACTAAAAACCACAGGATGCCTCCATGTTAAATCAATCGTATATGCATCCAAATCAATTCTAATTTTTTCACATATCATTGAAAGTAGCTGATAATAAGATATCTTTTCATTCAATATAATAAATGATTTTGAACGAGGGGGATCATAAGCAACGCCCAAACCTGGGAGCTGAATAATTTTTCCATCCCAATATCAACTCACAAACACCATCAAACCTGCAAAATAAGTACGATAAAACATCATATACTCTAAATTCAACATAGTTAAATAAATATTGCACAAAATTAAATACGAAAATTCAATACCAAGTTCAATGCTTCGATTATATATTTAGTTTACAATGCATGCATATAACTACATCAATGGCCTAAATTCAATGTTTTTCTTGCCACACAATGTCAAACCATGAACCCTAAATCTATACCTAACTAACATATAACAATGATAATTGAAATTAATGGTAAAAAATTACCTAACACCACCTAAAATAGGAATTAGAGCATCAAAATATCGGATTCACTTCGATTTCCGCCGGCTAGAGTGAGAGAGTGAGCTAGGTGGAAGTGAAGTGTCTGCCTCCTGGACTGGAACATGTATCCAAGGCAAACACGCGAGAGCGTCACGCGTGTTTTGTTCAAAGACGCGAGAGCGTCATGCGTGTTTATTAAACACGCGAGAGCCTCATGCGAGTTTTGTTCAAACACGCGAGAAGCTCACACGTCTTTCCTATCACTGGAAATATTTTTTCCCGGGTACAAATGGCGGATAGCGGGGCCCATAACGTACTTTCGTGGAATTTAGCCACTGCGACATCGCACTAATATTTCTAATATTTTACCAACTTTTCAAAATGATACTCCCTTCATTCACTCATAGTTGAGCCTGAATTTTTTGACATAAAGTTTAAGAAAATGATGTTTACTTGTTTAGTGTGTTAAGTAAATTGATAAAAAAAAATAAGAGATGAAAAGTGAGAGAATATATTAGAAAGTAAATAAAGTAGAGAGAATAAAGTAAGAGGGTGTAAAATAAGAATGAGAAAAAGTGTTATCATATATAGAAATGACTCAACTATAAAGAAACTGTCCAAAATAGAAAAAATAACTCAACTATGAGGGAACGAAGGGAGTACAAAAAGTTTCAAATTTGTAGTATAATCTAATCCCTATTTTTCGGTCTTCATTTGCCCATTTACACTTTAAATATGAATAAAATTTTTGTATAATTTATGCATAACTTGAAACGTTTGATACCAATTTAAAACATTAGTGAAATATTTTGTATGTATGTGATAATTGTCATTTGGAGTAAAAATTTGGGTTGATTTCTAAAAAAGAAATTATTTATAAAAATATTTTTTATATTTAAAAATCAATTTTCATAAGTAAATTAATACTAAAATTTCATAATAATCCATATTTATTTGTTGGCCTATGAATTGTATGAAACTATTCTTGGTTGTTCTCTGTCATAGAGATATCCCTGAATGTTAGTACTTCATTTTTAATATGGAATAAATACTTCATTTTTAATATGGAATAAATGATGTTGAAGTATTCTCTTTTATAATTAAATATTTAGATCATTCATTCATTTTTAATATAATTATTTTATTTTGTATTCTCTTTTTCTTTATTTTTTATTATAATTAACTATCTTCATCTTCGTCTTTATTTCTTTTGTAAGAAAAATTTATAGCAAATTATAACATTAATTAGAACACTTCAATAAAATTTGAGTGTTGCAAGTTGCTCATAATATGTATTCTCTTCGTCCCTCCGTATCAGAGGCATTTTTTTCGGTATGGGATATAAGAAAAATTCTTTTAATTGAGTTAAGTAAAAGGAGAATAAAGTAGAAAGGAAAAATGTAGAAACATGAAGGAAGAATAAAATAAGAGAGAGTAAAGTAACAAATCATAAATGTAATGATTTTTTTCCAAAAAAGGAAATAACTCAGCTATAAATGGATGGAGGGAGTATAAAGGGACAAACATGGAGGGAGAATAAAAATAAGGCCATTTTCCATTGTGGGATGTCCCATAAAAATATCCCCTTCCATTTTTGGTAACTTCCTTTTCTCTAATAAGGTGGGCCTCATTCTCCACTAACACTACTATAATTACTTTTTCTTTTTATCTTTGTCTTACTTAACTAATTATGCATTAATTCTCGTGCCGTCCCAAATGTCCATATTTTTATGGAACGGGGGGAAGGGTCTTGATCTATGTAAAACACATTCTTAATACAAAAATACAGAACCAAGTATACGAAGGTCATTTTTAGGTCATTATTAGCTTTTTTTAGGTCATTGACCATTAGATTGTCAAATCTCATGGTCGGGATTTGGTCTGCATTTTGTATTGAGACCAATTTTTGTATTGATCATTTTCCACAAAGGGAGTATTATATTTGAATGTTCCGGTGCTGCTCATTTTTCTCAAAATGTGCCATAAAATAGCAAGTACTTCATCCGCCCCACTTAAGATGTCCACCTGTCCATTTTAGTTCGTCTTACTCAAGATGTCCACATTCTATATTTAAAAATAAATCCATCTTCCCTTTCTCCTCTCTCCTCATTAATATATTCAACCACATTTTTCTTTACACTTTATCACATACAACTACTCCACCTAAAATCTCGTGTCATTCAAGAACGTGGACATCTTGAATAGGACGGATGGAGTAATATAAGTAGTACTAACCAATCCTGTTTAATATACTTCGTATATTTCTCATTTCAAGAAGAGTAGTTAGAGTCCAATTGCTCAACTTAGGAGTTGCAAGATGGCATCATTTAACAACAGTGGCGGACACAGTAAGAGAGAATGGAGGGCTTAAGCCCCTGCCAACAAATAAATTTCTTATTTTTTTTCTACTTCAAAACATTTTGTAAATTTCAAAAGCAAGCTTCAGCCCATGCCAAGATAGTGCAATTAAAGAATAAATCAACAAAAATTTATTGATAGGAAGGTCTGAATTGAACCTGCAAATTGAAAACTTACTGAGAAAAATAAAGAAATAAAATGGCCGCCCAACGTCAGAAGGAAGAAGACGACCATCAATATAGGATTATTATATTATATTATTGATTGTTGTGCCTATTACATTTATTGACTTTACCAAATAATTTCACTTTCAAAAAACTACTATATCTATTTTATTTTTATAAGTGATTAATTCACTTAAAAAAATCCGTAAACTGATATATAAATGATAAATCACATTAATTGACTAAAAACAATCGAGGTCGATCAAATAGTTTGTGGGAAATTTAGTGGCTCAACTTTTTAGCCAATTTTGATTTAAGTTCAGTTTTTCATCATGATTTTTCTTTTTATTCAATTATGTAAACATTAATTTTTTTATAATTCTTTATATTTACTTTATTATTGAAATATGAGAATACAATATAAAAAATAAGCATCGGACGTGTAATAGTATAATTCATATAAAGTTGTATAATATATTAAAAATTATAATTTATGATTATTTTGCTTGACTTTAAAATATTAGGTTTAAAATTTTTATGCTGGGTTAGAATTTAAGTGATTGAAGTTGAATATTTTAAAGTAGATTCAAATCATATTTACACTCTTCAGAAAATATATAATTCAATCCATGAATACATAAATACTATCAACCAATAACAAATATAAATACAACATGAATCGCTTTAATATTTTGCTTAAAGCGAAATTTCTTTCTAGAAATGAGATTTTATATGGTGTTCTATTCAAAGTAAAATTAAGAAAGAAAAAAATAGAGATGATGTCAAAAAGAAAACAAGTCATCTTAAATGGATCATGGGAAATAGTACTATTTTTCATATACTAGCAGTGAAGCCCCTGCCAAGAATTTTTTCTGCATCCGCCGCTGTTTAACAACTTTTCCGAACAAAAAGAACGTTAACAAGTTGACTAACTTCTCGTAGCATCAACAACCCTAGTTGTACATTGGGTAATTGGAATCATAAATCTTGGCTTGGCTTGGCTTGGTCTTTAACAACGCCGACGAATCTAAACCTGATCAAATTGAGTCGTTGCTGGCTTGGTGTGTCAATCTCTTTAACATTCTTTTATTTCATTATTAATATTTTAAAGTTGTTTTATTGTGGTTTATCAAGGTCAGAGAAAGATGAGAAGCCAAAGAAGGATTATGAGTTGGGCAGCCTAGTGAACCTCTCTACCTCTTGGAGTCGGATTCAGATGAAGGGGAAATGAGCGTTTTGCAAGTTGACTAGCAAAACAATACAGTAAGTGGACAAGATCCATTTCTTTGGGATTTTGTGAGGAAGATTCTCCAAAACTGATAGAGTTGAAAGCCATGAACAACCATCCATACCCAAGATAAATTGGGGAGTGTTAAATAAATATGAAGATCCCTACAACTTTCTAAGTGAGTTTGAAGTTGTATAAGCAAAAGAACACAGTTTAAGCAATACATAACGAATCATAAGTAGTAAAATATGAAACTAAAAAATCCTTTTATTTTTCAAGTAAAACACTCTCGCAAAATAAAATACAAAAATAAAAATTATGATTTAATAATATATGCATAAAGAATTTCATTCCAAGTCAGGAACTCCAGGAAGACACCAATGACAACAATCTGACCTGTTGGGATCTCTATCTTTGAGATGTACATCTTTCCAATCTCTTGTATAAACTGATTGGTAGGCATCTTGCCTATAACTTGATAATTGTGTTATATTCAAATATTGAACATTTACACCTCTTTCTTTAAGCTTTTCTATGGTAGATTCAACTGCATTCATCACATGTTTTGGATGACTTTGCCAATAAATATCATCAAATGTTGGCTCTCTTTTATTGTTGCATCCAACAGTATTGCCCCAAGGTGTTAATCTGTAATTTATGCATATTTAGCGCAAACCATACGTAACTATTATATTTAGCGCAAACTATACATAACAATTAATACATGTAACTATATTATTAAAAGATACCCGATTGATTGAGGCGATGCACTTGTAAAAAATATCTTGGTTTTATTTCGATTGATATGATATTCCAACCAATTTGCCCAAGTATCTATAGCAATTTCATATGGACGTCCCGATGACTTCACTTTTTGGTAAACTGCATTAGGATCTTCAAATGAACCCCACCTAATATCGACACATAAATAATATAAAACAGATGTGAGAAAGTATCGTATTTCAAATAAAAACAATAAATCTACACTATATATTATTAAACCTAATATATTTACATTAAAATGCAAGTATTATTCAACTAGTTCATACAGAAAATGTAATGTTCTAGGTAGAACAAATTCCTCACAGGATTGTCATTTTGGGAAGCCACCACGCAAATGTGTCAAATATTAGTATATCTGCATCATTCCAATTGATCCCATGCTTTTCTATAGACTTAATCCGCACCGTACGTTGATTTTGGTTGTGCCTGTACTCATCATCACCGTCCGACTCCACAAGATAAGGGGACCAATAAAATCCAATGGTTGTGTTGTAATCCTTCCACACACACAATCTCAGTCAGAATAAATGAAAAATATATTAAAAATGAAAAAGATTCTGCACATCAGATTTACCTCGACACGCAATTTTAACAGGTTTCCGTCCAACACGATAATTTATTTGTGGTTGGTGGAGATTTGGTTCAATCATACACATTAAAGATGTCCATTGATTTCGATTCAAGGAATCTCCTACAAAGATAACCTTTTTATTCCTTAATATCTCCAACAACGCAGTTCCATTAAACCTAATTTAACAAAAAAAATACTCTTCTAACACAAACAAACACACATTTATGAAAGAAAAACACAATCTGACACAAATAAACGTATGTATTATTTAATTACCTAGGAAGATCGCAATGATGAGGTTGCCATCTCCAATTCTGATATTTTAAATCCTCTCTCCCGTATCTCTCACAGGTAAAGTCATTCCCAATGAAAGTACAATCTTTCTCTTTATAAAGAGGGTATGAAATGTTGTCGTATATCCATATTCCAGAAGACAAATTGCAGCCATTTTGAGTTGCATTTTGTTTTACTTTCGATAAAATAAAATTGTCTGGGCTTACAACGAATTCAGCTTTATTATTCGAATATAAGACGCAACAGTGATAGCCAACATGATTAGTGCTGGGAAGTAAAAGCAATTTACCATTTCTTCAATCTTGCACTCCCATTTTCTCCTTTAGTCTTGTGAAAATATTAAGTTTAAATTGGATATATATATATACTACATGATATAATATGTTGGGGTTTTACCTAGGTGAGTATTATATGATGCATGGGGTGTAGGCAAATGTGTTAATGTGGTGAAAAATGTTATTGAATGTTATTTAATTGATGAGCTTATTTGACTTTAGAAAAATATTCTTTCTGATACTATACCATAATATCGATTGATATATAATTTTAAAAAATTATATATCAATCGCTTTCTCTTGATTAGTTATAACGAAATAATTTCCCATTTTCGTTATCACTCAGAGTTATTACGCATAGAGAATTTCACATATGTGTTTAACCCATCGTTAACTTTAGAAAGTAATTAAATTTGATATTGCACGTGACATTAATACATTATTGAGGCAACACTTAAGTGAAACATAAGATATATTATTTTTAATGATTTTTTATCTCCCATCAAAAGAAAATTAAATTATGTTCAAAAGTTTTCATTGAAATTTGATGTTGGCGAGTGTAACTTGAACGTATTAAACAACACTAAAGTCTGATCGCAATAATTCAAAATTTTGGACTCGTCAATTTTAGGGTTGTAGGTGCATTTCTGGGGTCATGGATTTAGGAAAATTGTTTAGTTATTATTTGTAGGTGGATTGTAAAATGCTAGTATGCTCCTATATAAGTAGTAGTACAAACTCTTAAGAACAAATATGTGTATAATTCTAGTTGGTATATACACAGTATATCGTAATTTACAGTATATACCGAAATTTTATTTATAAAACTTCAAGTTGTTTTCATATCAAAATCTTTCTGTCAAGTATCATGCCGTACTAAAAATCATGATATACCAAAAATTTGGTATGTTTGCTATTTTTTGCACGATAAGTTTGGTATACCCGTATTTTGATATTTTTCTTGTCCAATCAACACTGGCAACCGTTCATAATAGGTTTTCACATTTATTAGGGATCTGTTGACATACCTACAATCAGTGGTGAAGCCACGTTAGGTCCAGGGGGGCTATGGTCCACCCACCAATTTGTATAATTTCTATATATTTTGCCCCTGTTCGGTTGCCCCTACTAAATCTCAAGATTAGTTTAATCTTAAGTTTGGTTGGTCATATTCTATCTTAGACTCAATATAAGATTAAGTTGAGGATGGATAGTCCCAAGACAAGTCATCTGAGCCTAACCCCTCTGACAAAATTAATATGCCTCCACAATAGCTTAACTTTTCATATTTACGCTTTTGCTAATTCAGCGAATTATTGACGATATCCTCCATTCCAATTTCCATTTTGTGTTATTTAAAATTGTGTTTTTATTTAATTTGTCCATAGTTTGTGCAATGTAGTTATTGATTTGTAATTTTTATTTAATTTAGTCAATAGGACCTATTTCCTATAATATTTGTAAATCGGTATGGTCAAAAAAAATTTTAATATTTTTATTAAAATGTGTATTTTTATCATATATTAATATATTATGCAATATGTCTAATTTAATAAAAATGACAGTTATAATAAGACTTCTTTTATTATTGAAGCATAAGAATAATTACATATTTGATAGAATTGTAGAAATTATATTTAAAGTTTTGATACTTTAATATTAAACATAAAAATAATAACGTCCTTTGCCAGATCATTATTTGAAAATGGAATTTAACATATTTTTGTTTATTTGGAGCAAATTCATATAAGAACGTAAAAATTAGACTCAATAATTGGGAGAAGAATTAGAAGGGTATCATAGTAAATATACATATATTGACACTATATAATATTTCAAACCAAACATGCTTTAAGGAGTATTAAAATTGACATTCCAACCAAACATCTTTTTTTAGTATAAGATTGAGTCATGGCTTATCCTAGATTATATCTTGCTACTATTTAGTATTGCAAACCGAACACCACCTTTACGTATTAATTTAGTAGCGCGGATGCCTTTCACAGATGTCAGAGGATCGACACCTCTATATAGCAGTGCATTTTAAATTCTCCTTTGTTATATTTTCTCCTCTTTCTCCTTTTGCCTTTTTTGTTATGCCTTGTATTTTCTCCACTTTCTCCTCTTGTCTCTTGTGTTATGCATTGACCGAGTAAATTTATATGAAAATTAAGAATTAATTTAAGATCATTAAATAACAATCTTTGCAATCTAAGAATAAATATATAAATACACTTTGTTGTTTATATATTTATTTCGATTCATGTAAAAAAATAAACTTATAACTACACTATAAATACATCATATAAATATCTTGGTTCTTTTGATTTCGATGATGCTTTTAACGATAATCACCGTATGTATTCCTAGTTTATATTGATCATCATGCAATTATTTCTCTCTCATAGCCGTTACTATCAACCATAATTTGGCCCCCGACATTATAATTCGGGCTTCGCCTTTCCCTACAATGTAGAAGAAGGGCGTGTGTCTTGATTTTATTATTATTATTTCTGTGAGTTTAATTAGGAATATGAACTAAATAAGGATTTTATAATAGCAAACAACTCGAAACATGTTTTTCTAGTGGTTTCTCTTGTCACACCCAACTCCCTCTGATATATGCACTTAATATAAATAAATCCAAAATTTAAAATAAATAACTTACATGTCTAATAAATAAAACAAACATTATATAAGTTCAAAATTAACATTTATCATGTACACATATCGAAACATTGTGAACTGTAGTTGGACTTTTCACCACTCTATATGTTATACATTTATCTGCATGTAAAAATGACAAAGAGGAGAAGCAGGTTGTTTAAATGCGTTAGCCGCCGAACCTGATAACATGTGGAGTTCCAGGTCAATAAAAACGTCATTGATATCTTATTCCTGAATTATTAATGGTTCATACCACCTAATCGAAAGACGATTCTCTTGATCCCACGTGTATTATCATAATTTCATGCACAAGAATATTTAATAAAATACGCAGAGTTTGATCAATTTAAAAAGTACTCCCACCATCCCACTACAAGTGAGACGTTTCAATTCGAACATTGTTTTGCAAAATGATAATAAATAATTAGAATGTAGAGAAAGTAAAGTAAGTAAGAGAATAATGTATATAAGACTCTCTTCTATATTATTCTCTCTCTTACTTTCACTTCACTCTAACTATTTATTATCATCTCCGCAAAACAACGGTTGATAAACACGGGTTTTGCATGTTTTTAAGGCCTAGGTTTGGCTTGTTTTAAATGTCAATCATGCAAATTATGTTCTTAAATTGCATATGTTGTACATTTGGGTAGTTTGATGTGTTGTTGATAAATGATAGAAAAAGAAAGAAAAAGGTGCAAAAAGGCCAAGGTGCAGCAGCCTCTGTTCGAGCACATTATGCCAGCGAGTTTGAAGTCCAATTAGTGCCTACTACACTTTTTTAACAACTCTAAATTTTTTCAAGCCTATATGTACCCCATAACCTAATTTATAATATTTATCTCAGAGCCTCCAATCCTTCTCCACACATAAATTCTTCCATCTTCCATTGGAGCGGAGCTCTGCAGATCCAGGCAAGAGAAGACTAGAGATTGAAGATTCAACCTTGGGTTTTATCAATTTCTTTCTTTTCTTGTATTTTAATTATTTTTTTTAGTTGTCTATGAGTAGTAAACATCTTTTGTGGAATTTTCGATAAACATGCTAAGATTTTGAGTTATTTATTCAATTTTTTTTTCTTGTTAGCTCTTGTAGTTATTTCAATTTCTCTTGTGCTTATACGTTTATTTGATTGGCCATCTTATGAATGCATATGGATTCTATGCAATAATCGAGAGATGAGTAGTTTAATTTGAAAGAGGAGAAATTGACGTCTTTGCCAATATAATCGAGAGATTTGAGCATTTTAATGACGCAAATTTATCTTAGGAGCTTTTAGGAGTTGTTGCCTTAGTTCTAGGAAGGAGACTTCGGTCTAGGTAGCAATCTGCAAGTTGTATGCTTCGAGAGAAGACATAGTTTTACATGTATGATAGCTTAATAACTCTAGAGACCGTAATTCAAGGAAGTCGATTGGATATTAGCTTTTGATTGTGGTTCCTAAAACTCTACATTCCTTAGTCTGCTTTGTACTATTTGTTTTTACATTTGTTTATTTATTTATGTGTAGTTTAAAATCAAAATCCAAAAATATTGTGTCTCTAGATAATATATGACGCTTAGTATATAATAGACAGTTGCAATCTTATTCTCTGTGTTCGATATCCCGGTATATAACTGACCTTTAGCTATATTAGATCTACCTTGTACACTTGCAAGTATATTTAGTGCTAATAAATAGTGCATCAACGGCCGAAAAGAAACGCCTCACTTGTAGTGGGACAGAGGTACCATAAATTGGCATAGAATCTCGTGCCGACCAAGGAAAGGGTCATCTTCCTTAGGACGGAGGGAATACTTAAATAAAATCACTACACAGAGATACACAAACTCACCCACACACACACGCACACTTTTATGTATATAAATTTTCCGTGCACAAAAATACTCCCATGCACACACACGCATATTACACATGCACACACTTAAATTAACCATTTAATAATTAAGACAATAGGTATGATTTCTATCAAAACTCGTTCTTATATCAAAACGTCTAACATTTATGGTCATGCTTAGCCTGTTATTTCTTGATTGATTAATGATATGGAATTGCCCACACATGTATTCTCTTCGTCCCCCATTTTTTTTTCCACTTTTACTATTTTTATCCATCCCCATGTATTATCCACTTTCACTTTTTTACCATAAATAGTAACTAGGCCTCACATTACACTTACTCATTCCACTCACATTTTATTATACAACTAATATATAAAAATGAGATCCCCATTCTACTAACTTTTTCAATTCATTTTCTCTTTACATTCATTAAAACTCGTATCCAACACAAATTGGACTAAATATGGGGGATGGTGGGAGTATATAATATATGGATACAATAATATCCTACCCAAAATAAAGCGAATCGAATTATCTAAGTAAATATAGAAAAGATATGCTAAATCAATACTACTAAACTAAATAATAGGATATGCGGGATATTCCTAGAGATATGCTCGTATCAATATTCCAAGTACTTTTTATTTTTATCTCTCTCACACTTTATCAATTTTGAATTTAAATCTTTGTCACTCTCAAAGTCGCTATTTTTATGTGATGAAGTGAGTATTAAATAGTCACTATTGTTAGCTTAATCATTCAAAACGAAGTAACTTTAAATGATTTTTAACTAACCATGCTAATTCCACTCTAGCTGCCAAATAGGCCCATACATACACCTGATTTTGAAACAAATTAAAACACTCCCTTCATCTTGGAGTAGTTGTCACAGTTGAAGGATGACATAGTTTTAGGAGATAAGTATTCTTTAAGGCATGTTTGGTAGTCATATATAGTTATATGGAAAAAGGTGAGGGCAGAAAATGATACAGATTTTGACCCAAAGAGACAGAGATGTTTTAAAGCTATTCTTGTGCTTAATAGTAGTAGATCGTAGGTATGGTTGCATATTAAATTTTTTTTGTTTGATGTGTCGGATGTTGACATAGTATTAAAGATGCTTTAGCATTTTTACCTTTAGATGCAAGGATTGTGTTTCTTTTAATGCCCAAGTTTTGACCAAGAAGACCTTGGCATGGTGATCTTTTTTCATAACCGCTTTCCTTGTTTTCTTGTCTAGTGTTGTGGGTTTTTTTGTGCATCAAGAGAAAGCATGCAACAAACTCTTATCATTATAAAATGTTTTTTTACAACAAGAGAGATAAATACCTGAAGTTCTTACTCAATGAGAAGCAAAATTGATGAAAAAAAGCCACGAGTAAAGTCAGCAAATCGAGCATTGATGCCTGTAAAACCTAATTTTCTTCCCTTTCTTCTACGGCAAAGCTACATCAAGTAATGTATGTCCCAAAATTTTAGTCATTAGTCCAATAGAACATTAATGAAACTACCAACACAGTTTCGGATTTAAGGAGAAGATGCGTAAATAGTAAATAGCAGTGGTAGGGCACAATCTTCTCACATTGATTTAGAGGGATATGAAATCAGTTGCCGCTGCAGTTAATAATGAATGGCTTTGTGTAATTAATGAATTCCGGAGTCTTGATCCCCAGTTTGATATCAACTTCACCACCTCCCAACCAGAAGAAATCTGGATTTAGCTTCACAATTGCTTCATCTAAAATGACCTGGGACAGATATTTCATCCACTTATTATAGCAGGGAGGTAGAAATGCTAGTGTGTCCGGAGCTCAGTCACGTAGATGCAATTTGCAAGCGGTTCTAGTTTAACACATGCTGGACTACCATATTAACAATACAGCAATATAAGTACTTCTAATTTCTCTAGGTTAAATTCATAGTTCTCAAGTGAGCATGGTTAAGAAAGAGGCAAGTTCAGACATTATAAATGATAGTGGAATGTCGAGGAAAGTTAACTGCAGCAATATAAGTATTTGTCTGATGTTTAGTAGCAATATTGTAGTGACGGCATAATTAGCCAACTGCCTTCTTTGAAGGAGTATCATATGCAGAATTTGTTGCCCTTTTCCTATCAAATGTGTTCAATTGAAAACAAACTTTTACTTCCTCGTTTCATTTCTCTAACAGTGGCACGATAGCAAAAGTTAGGACAAATAACCAAAATAGATGTCATGCAAACATTACTAAAGTTTTTTTTTGTCCCTCATCCCTTCATATCATAAAAGACCATTTACACGCTTTATGCCCAAAAGTGACATAGAGCCCACGTAGGGAGTAATTTGTTGTCCCCTCTACACACATGTGAGTGACACCAAATTACTCACCTCAAAAATTACAGTAAGATCAGCCTATGTTCACCAAACTTCACCATCCTACTAGTGCCTTAGGAATTGGAAATTCGGCATGTTGAGTTGATCCATTCTTACCAACGCTTTGATCATCGCCGAGGCTGTGTCACGGTCAAATTCCTACTGGCCATTCTCGGGACTCCCTAGCTTCGCTGCATATACCGCTGCTTTGTTTCCGACGTTATAGCAGTGGGAACACTTGGCAACAACCTCCTTCAATTTGTTTCGGATGAACGTCGTTTGATGTCGTAGATGTGCCGGCCCGGGTTTGTTGAGTTGAATTAAGGAGATCACTTCTTTAGAGTCCGATTCAATCCACACTTTTCTACCCCTACCTGTAACCATCTCAAGGCCGAGGGAAAGAGCTTGCAGCTCCACATCAAGAGCCGACGCGACTGTCACTTTCCGAATAAAGCCTCGAACAATGTTGTTGCTAGCGTCTCGAAAAATTCTTCCGCCTCTGCGCCTGACCGGTTCCACACTCCCTTGATATTAAGCTTTAACCAACCCGTGTCCGGCGGAATCCATCTGATTGTTTTGATGAGCTTTCTTGGCCTCTCGATCCAAGTGGTTGTATCAAAATTCTCTAGATTGTTGCATCCTTCCCACTCATTCCTTCCCAATTTACCTGCTTTGATCATGTTTTGCAAGTAAGTCGTGGTTCTTTGGAACACATTTTCTGCTCTCATCTTCACTCCTCGATGTATGTAGCTGTTACGTTCCGTCCAAATGAACCATAGAATGTGGCAGGGGATGACCGAGCTGACATGTAGCTTGTTCGATTGACATAGCCTACGGTGCCAGAATCTTATTCGAGCCTCGAAATCAATCACTCTTTCGTTCCATTTCGGTAAGTTAGGGAACCAATTTGCAGTTCTTCTCCACACTTCCCCTGCTACTTCTCCATCCAAAAACAAGTGCTCCCTCGATTCCACTCTCGGTGATTCGCAACATCTACATTTAGAAGCAAGGCTTACTTTTCTCCATTGGAGCTTGGCATCCACCGGTAGTCTGTTGGCTAGCAACCTCCATACGAAGATAGAAATCTACAGGAGAGTGCAGGAGTTCCATATTAAGTCGAAAACCGGGGTGTGTGGGTGTCGATGTCTACACAGCTCCCAAGCCGAGCTTGTGGTGAAGTCACCGTGAGCCGAGCGGCTCCATCTCAAGATATCCCTACCCCCCCGCCTCAATCGGGATCTTTTCAATCTCCCCCGATCACTCCTCTTGGGACACCTAGTCGTTCAAGTTTTCTATATAATAGGGAGGCGTTCCATTCTCCGTTAACCCAATAATCTTTCACCCGTTCTTGTCGCAAGCTCAATCTCGGGTTGCACCAATCGCTAAGTGGTCGATTACTGCACCAAATATCCTCCCAGAAAAAGATCTCTCCATCACCGAATGACCAGCTCTCTGTGGATCTTCTGCCCTGCTCTAGCCATACGTTTCCATGTGATGCTCTGATTTCCATTGAAGGGGGCTTTCGATGGTACAGCCTTACTGCAGTACCTGCGAAACATGAACTTGGCCCAAAGGGAATTTTGTTCCCTGAACCTTACCCACAATTTCATCCCGAAAGCCTCGACCATTTCTTCTAACTTTCTAATGCCCAGCCCACCTTCATCAACCGGATGGCACATCTGCTCCCAGCTGATCCAGTGTGTCGCTCGTTTTTCCTGTGACGACCCCCAAAAGTATTTAGCAAACAAGCTCTCCATCTGCATCATTGCTCCCTTAGTCGGTTCAAGACCTGAAACACATGAAGTGGGATAGTTCCGAGCGTGCTTTTAATCAAGGTGAGTCTTCCACCGAATGATAGAGACCTATGCGACCAAGAGTGAATTCTGGCTGAGATTTTCTCCCTCAAGAAGATGAACATGTCGGTTTTCTTTCTTCCTTTGAAGATTGGGACTCCAAGGTATTTGAATGGGAATTCTCCCCGTTGAAACCCCCCCACAACTTCGATGTTCGGTGCCTAGCTAGCATGTTTGTCGTCAACACAGAATTGACTCTTTTCCATATTAATGTTTTGTCCCGAAACCGCTGCGTAATGCTGCAGGCACTGAACTAGATGTTGGAGTGAAGATTGCTTAGCTTGTGTAAACACAATAACATCATCTGCGTACGCGAGGTGAGTGACTTCCAATCCGTTCCTTGACGTGAAGTATCTCCTATCTTTCTTCCCCATGATCAGTTTGTCCAAGCTCTTTGACAAATATTCTGCTGCTAATATGAAGAGTGATGGAGACAGAGGATCCCCCTGTCTTAGTCCTCTTGATGATTTGAAAAATCCGGCAGGAACTCCATTGATAAGAACCGAGAACCAGCAAGAGTTAATACAACGTTCAACCAATCCAATCCACCTTTCCGAGAATCCCATGCGCCGAAGAATTTTGATCAAGAAGGGCCATTGCACTCGATCATAAGCTTTGGCCATGTCAAGTTTGATTGCAACATTCGGTGTAGGAGAACAATGTGGCAGGTCTCGTATGAGTTCTTGAGCAAGTAGGACATTATCACTCAGCAACCTTCCTTTGATGAACCCACTTTGGTTCGGAGATCTAAGGAGGGGGAGGAATTTGGCTAACCTTGCTGATAGGATTTTTGATATAATCTTATTCGTCACATTACAGAGACTGATCGGACGATACTCTGACCACGTTCTCGGGTTCTCTTTTTTTGGGAGCAATACAATCATGGTAGCGGTGAAGCTTCTCGGCATGTACCCTCCGGCAAAGAAGTCACCAACCGCTGCTACAACGTCGGCTCTAACAATTTCCCAGCAAGATTGAAAGAAAAGTGATGAAAAGCCATCTGGCCCGGATGCACTATTCGCCGAGATGTTAAATACTGCAAACTTTATGTCGCATGCATATGTGCATGTGACATAAAATTGAATTTCTCAAAGACGAGGCTAGGTGATTTTTACCGGTATATCAGTTTTTGTAACGCCCCACTTTTCGAACCCTAATTTTGGAACCCTAAGACGTTGCATTTATTGCTTTGATTGTCGCAATTAAATGATGAATCGTTATGTGATTGATTCGATGACCTAATTTTGATTTGACCGAGTCAAATTCGTTGATTTTATGACGCGGCTTAAATTAATTGATGTGGAATGAAATATATTCTGGTAACTTTTTTTTAAGGGCGTGAGATTTAATTAGGATCATAAATAATTACCTTGCCCTTTGTGGAGAAAATTTTCGACCACTATTGGTTATTGGAGAGGAATTCTTTTCTTGGATTTAATTATTTGTTTTGGGATAATTATCCAAATTAAATCCTAAAGCCTAATTATCTTATTTATTTCTTGATAAAAATCGGCCCCTATTGTTTTGTTTAGGGAGATTTCAAAATCTCCTAGTTTGTGGGAGAAGGAAATTATTCATTATGTATTTTGATCCCTTAATTATTTCATTCCATGTTTTAATTGGAATATCCTAGCAAATCTTGCCTTATCTATTTTATTAAAGATTTGGAAATTACTCCTTGTGGAAGAAATAATTTCACACGCCTATTTCCTAGTTTATGGGAGGATTTTTATTTATTTTTCTGCTCCGTGAAAATACCAAATTAAATTCGAGGCTAATTAAATAGCCCTAGAATTTGAAAATCCTCCTTATTTCTACCCTATTTTTACGCCAACTCCCTCCCCCAAATCTCTCCCATCTTTATTTGATTTATTCTCCATATCTTCTAATTTAATTGTGGAATATTTATTTTCCTAACTCTATAAATAGAGATCAAACCTAAACCCTAACCCTAGCCACCACTAATCACACGCCTATTCCCTCTCCCACACGCCCCCTCCCACTTTTCATCTCCTCTCCCACTTGTTCATCCATTCTACTCAAGATCCCCTCAATTTCCCAAGAGATTATTGAAGAACCAAGGTTTTATTCGCTTTCTACCGATTGTTTCGTCCAAGAAAGGTAAATTCAAACCTATATTCTTCACTCCTCTCCATCTAAACCTTCTTTGACTCCGTCATGCATGTAGAGAGTGTAGGGAATGCAGATCTAAGGGTTTAATCGGTGGGAATGTGTAATCGTATGTGTGAATGCATTTTGATTTCAATTGGTTGATGATTTAATGAATCCTCGGTGAATGATATGTGATTTCATGAAAATATGTATCTAAGGACCCTTTTGAGCATGCTTGTATGTTAAAACCATGAAAAGGTTGATTTGGAATAAGTGGGGGTAAACCCTAATTTGAATTTCCTAAAAGCATGAGACTGTGATTCCGAACAGTAAGTTCCGACTCGTTTTTGACCGACCAAATGAACTCCGATTTGACCGATTATGTTTCCTGAGTAAAATTCATGATGTCTTCTATGTTGTGTGTAAATTTCAACCCATTTGGATAAAAGATGAAGTTTTGGTGAATTTTTAAAGTTGACTGCGCAATTCTGCCAGAAACATGTTTTCTCGACCAGTAGGTTACGTCTTTGATTGACCGACTTAAAAAGGGTATTTTGACATGAAATTTAAACTGGACGTTATTTGATGAGTCTACTGCTTTGTCGTAAAGTTTTAGCCCCAACGGAAGTCGGATGATATTTAAATGATTTTTATAAAATGGTTGCGCAGTGCTGCCAAATTTCTACCTTTGCAAAATAACTATATTTTTTAATGTTTTGAATGGCATACATGAATTATATATGTGACGAGATGATGTGATATGCAAAGATGTTATGCTATGACGTGATTTCCATTTGTTGTTGGGAAAAGGGAAAAATTAAGGACATGCATAATACTAAGTCCATGTTAGTGACTAATTGGGAATACCTTATCCAAATGTGAAAATTCGTGCGTAAAGCGTGATATCAAAGGAAAAGCGAAACTTGAAATCTAAAGGATCGAGGTGGGCTTCTTTTCTACCCTACATTTTTGTGGGTTTTCTTTTACTAAAATCTTTTACGTATGACTGTGGAGCTATAAGGGTGGTTTAAAGCGATTATCATGCCGTGATTTGTTTTAACTTGCCTATCTGATGTGGCTGTGCCACTGTTATATAAATCGAATTCGGGTCCTCGTATGGCCGCAAACCCTACTTGGATTAGTGTACACCTATGGTAGACTGTGCGCTAGCGTACGGGCTGGCCGGTCTAGTGACCTGGTTTGCGGCCGCATTCCTTGTCATGTATTGGCAGATATGGTTGAGGACGATGGGGAAAAATGACTGCGCAGTCGCTATTTTGATCATTGGAAAATATTTTGGTGCCTCGGGCATTTATAAAGCTCAAACCCCGATGGTTACCTATGTATGACATGATAATATGTACTCTTATTAAAATGTTTTCGGCATGAGCCACTGAGTATTTTCAAAAGTACTCAGCCCTGCATATGTTTTCTCTATGTGCAGGTTGGGCAGCGACGAGCGGTCGGTGGTGTTGAGCAGGAATTAATAATGAACTGTGGTAGTTTTTTTTGAAACCGAGTGTCGTCGTGTCCTCACACATGACGTCACTCTTCTCTTGGATGCTTCCGCTGTGATGTTTTCTTTACATACTTTTATTTAAACTAAAACTGTTTATGTGGGATATTTGAAAACTCGTTACTTTGAATAAATGTTAAGCCCTTAGTCCTTTATTTTAACGTAATTACTCTTGGTCGCTTTATTTATTAAACTTAAATTTTGGTAACACTTTTATTGAAAACCCTAGCCTTCTTTGAATGTCCTTTAAAACCCTTTTTATCACGATCGTCCACTTTTATTAACCCTAGGGGGCGGTCATGATAGTTTGGTATCAGAGCCTCAGTTCTTTCCGCTCTGGACCCAAGAGTCTTTTTGAGTCAAAATCTATGCATGTGTAATTTGGCTAAATGATAAACATCGGAAGCTCAACACCACAACTCGTCCCTGCCCAACCACGAGGAGTGAGGTAACAAGTATGTTGATGGAATTTTGATATGAACTGTGAAATGTTGGGAATATTACTCTTGCATGAATGAAAGTACTTCTATGGGGATTTGAGATTATATATCATGTTGAAAATTTTGATTGGAATATGGGTTGATGAATTGATATGATGTGAAATTGATATTTGCGCTTATGCCGAGATGACAAATGTTGTTAAGAAAATAAACTTGTATATGTTACTCGAATATGCGTTAAGCCTATGAGTTGGATGAAATTTTATGATGATGCTTATGCGATTACACTGTGAAACAATATCTATGATGGTGAACTTGAGCATGCTACTATACCTAGTTATAAATTGGTGCAATGAATGCAAAACTTTGCGATAATAATAAACGTAGAGATGTGAAATGCTTAGTGCAAGGCAAGTAGCCTATGGGGAAGTCGGCATGCTACGACTCGACGAAACGCGAAAACACACGAACCAATAACCTTGGAATATTCAAAACTTTGACATGATGCTACTTACATACCTAAATCTTTTGCTATACATAGCCATCTTCATAGGCATCATGTTCTCAGCATCTCCTTTTGAAACTTAAACCCCATTGCTTCCTTCTATCGTTGGACTGATGCTGAGTTTTCTTTGTTTTTCCCTTTAGATGGTCCATCAGTATTATGCCCCGATGCGAAATCATTACTCCAGCAATAGGGACCACCCAGTTGAGTGCTACCAAGACTACGAGTGGGATGGGAAGCTTTTCCTTATGTCCTATGTCACCGGATTTTATGATAAGTGGATGAACGCCTATGCGTATGGGGAGCCACCCATCACGAGGGGATCAAAAAGCTCATCCACACTTTACCACCGCCTTGGGACGAGTGGACCGCTCAGGCATCTCGGTTTTTCATATGGTATAGCCCGCCTGACTACACCGCGCGGGGTGATTTGGTTGGCCTTATAGAGGTGCTGCTTCCGGCTATGACAGCTGCTTTTGACGGACCGCCACGTGCTCCACCTCCACATATCTATCCGCCTATTCAAGCCCGCATGCGAAGGAATCGCTGCGACAGGGAGCCACATGTCTCCCGTGTTCCTAAGAGAATGAGACTCGGGATGCGCATTTCAGCCCCCCTAAGAATCGACAGAGAGGTCGATGGGATGCTCGGGATAGTACCTCCACCCGTAGGTGTCGAGGAAGAAAGTGAGGAAGAGGATCCAGAGGAGGATCCCGAGGAAGAGGAACCCGAGGAGGAGGAGGACCCAAATAGAGAGAGCGTTGGAGAGACCGGGGCGAAGGAGGATAAGGATGGAAAAGATTAAACATAATAATTCTGGAATATTTTATTTCTATTTCCCACGTTTTTGATACTTTACCTTTTTGCTTGACTCTAGTTTTTCTCTTTCAACGTTGTTTTACCCTTTTGTTTTGATGATGATGGAACTAAGACCTCTTGGAGGCAACGTTTGATAATTCTATGGAAATTTTTGTCTTTTGCTATTCTATTGTGCAATAACTTGATACCATTTCTTATTATTCAACTGTGCAATTACCTTTTGCTATACTACATTGTAATCGTCCTTTTCCTAATTGCACAATTATTTGTGACATACTATCTTTGCTACTCGATGGTACAATTGTTTCTTGCCATAATTTGAAACCTTCCTAACCATCTCATTATACAACTGTCTTTTGTTGTCCTATTGCACAATCATACCCTACTATCGTTGTCTTTTACCATTCTATTGGAAGCCTATGATTGCCACTCTATTGTACAAATTGTCTCCTATCCTTTACTATCTTGTTGAGCAATCACTCATTTGCTACCTTGCGACGCAATTGCCTCTTGCTACACCATTCGGTGATTACTCTCTTGCTATCATTTTATGCAGTTATATTCAATACAGTGTCTTGCAAAAGCTCCTTATTATTCTATGATGCAATTTCCCTTTGATTTCCACCTTTCAACTATACCACACAACTATTCTTGGGATTTCGAATAAATACAATAATAATTCTTGTGATAAAACAGAATGCCGCCAAGACGTAACATAAGACGTGGGAACCCTGAACCTACCCCTCAGGCGATGGAGGAGAGTGTGACGCAACCCATCCCTCCACCACCACCTTCTCCACCTCCGGTTGACCGTGAGATCGTGAAGTTGTTCTTAGGTCAGAAACCTCCCGTCTTTGATGGAATGGGAGAGCCGGCCAAGGCCGAATCATGGATACGCTCATTGGAGCGCATTTTCGCAATCTTGGGGTGCAATGACAAAGAACGGTTGAGTTGTGTGACCTACCAACTAACCGAGTCTGCTGACTTCTGGTGGGACACACGGATGAAGACAATGCCCCGAGAGCAAGTAACGGGGATGACATGGGAAGGTTTCAAGGCCGAGATGTATAATAAGTATGTGCCCAAGAGCTATCGGAAAGCAAAGGCGGCAGAATTCTACAATTTGACCCAGGGACGCATGACTGTGACCGAGTACGACCGTGCACTCAACAACATGACCCGGTACGCACCTGAACAAGTTGATACCGGCGAGAAGCTGGCCGAGAAGTTCCGTGAGGGACTACGACCAGAGATAAGGATGTCGTTGGCTAGTCATGGGAGACTTCCCTATGTGGAAGCACTGGCCCTTGCGCTAGACATTGAGGCAGCTATGCCCAAGGAGAAAGCGAAGGAAAACACTACTTTGGCACTACCTCCACCACACCACTCCCGAGAGAAGCGGAAGTGGGATGGAAACAGAATCCCATATGACAACAAGAGGTATCAGCACACCCAGAACCAACTGCAATATGGGGGAGGGCAAAACTCATCTAACCAGAGAGGCGACTTCCGACCCAAGCCACCCCAATGCAACGTGTGCTTCAAGTACCACTTTGGAGAGTGTAGAATCCAGAGCACCCCTAAGTGCTTTAACTGTGGAGGCAATGGTCACTTCTCTAGCGAATGCCCGAGCAAGGGGGTAGCGATGAGTTCAAGACAGAACACTCAAAGACCCCACATGCAGCCAAGGGCGCCACAAATAGAGTCAAGGGGAAATCGCGATCAACCTCCGCGACAGCAACAACCCAACCGCCCAAGACTTCCTCCTCAGGCTAGAGCATATGCCTTGAGTCGGAAACAACCCAAGATCGAACAAGGGAACCAGGAGAACGGAAACCTGGCAGGTATGGGTAAAATCTTCGACACTTCTATCATTGCGTTGTTTGATACGGGCGCATCGCATTCCTTCATATCTGACTTATGTGTGATTACTTTGAGCTTGCCTGTTAACAAATCTGAACATAAGATGATAGTGTCTTCACCAGTGGGTGGGACAATAGAAATCTCACGAACATGCCCGAACGGAGAAATTATGATGGGAAGCCTTAAGATAGTCGCTCATGATCTGCAAGTTATGGCGTTTGGGGACTTTGACGTAATGTTAGGAATGGATTGGTTGACCTCAAATTTTGCGACGATTCGTTGTAAGGAGAGACAGATATCTCTACAAGCCCCGGGCAAGGAACCCACCTTATGCTATGGAATCTCGATGAACCGGCGAACCTCTGTCATTTTTGCGCTCCAAGCTAGTACGATGATGAGGAAAGGACGTTCTGCTTATCTCGTCTATCTACAAGGAGAGGAGAAAGGAGAAAGAAAATTGGAAGACGTAGCCGTCGTACGGGAATTTCCGGACGTTTTTCCCGAAGCCTTGCCTGGACCACCGCCAGATCGACAATTGGAGTTCACCATCGATCTAGCACCAGGGTCGGCACCTGTGTCTAAGGCACCATACAGAATGGCGCCTAAGGAGTTAGAAGAACTCAAGATACAGCTCCAAGAGCTTATGGACCTGGGTTTTATTAGACCCAGTGTTTCACCATGGGGCGCGCCTGTGCTTTTTGTAAAGAAGAAGGACGGATCAATGAGAATGTGTATCGATTATCGGGAGCTGAACAAGATGACTCTCAAGAACAAATATCCACTACCGAGGATAGATGACCTATTCGATCAACTTCGAGGAGCCGGTGTGTTCTCTAAGATGGACTTAAGGTCCGGGTACCATCAGTTGAGAGTCCGAAGAGAGGATATACCAAAGACGGCCTTTCGAACGAGATATGGTCACTATGAATTTGTCGTAATGCCGTTCGGTTTGACGAATGCACCTGCGGTATTCATGGACTTGATGAACCGAGTGTTTCATCCCTACTTGGATAAGTTTGTCTTGGTGTTCATTGATGACGTGCTAGTTTACTCGAAGAATGAGAAGGAGCACGAGGAACATCTGCGAATCACCTTGGAGACCTTGAGGAGCGAGAAGTTGTACGCCAAATTCAGCAAGTGTGAGTTTTGGCTTAAGGAAGTAAATTTCCTTGGTCACATCGTGTCGAAAGAAGGAATTCGAGTAGATCCCGCTAAGGTTGAGGCGGTGCAACAGTGGAAAGCACCTTCAACACCAAACGAGATTCGGAGTTTCCTAGGTTTGGCGGGTACTACCGAAGGTTTATAGAAGGGTTCTCCAAGATAGCGAGGCCCATGACACAACAACTCAAGAAGGGAGTGAAAGTCAATTGGACTCCCGAGTGCGAGGCTAGTTTTCAACTTTTGAAGGAAAAGCTAACTAGTGCACCCATCTTAGCTGTACCAGAACCTGGAGTGAACTACGTGGTATACACGGACGCTTCGAAGGTGGGACTTGGATGTGTGTTGATGCAAAACAACAAGGTGATTGCTTATGCATCCCGACAATTGAGACCGCACGAGTTGAACTATCCAACCCACGATTTGGAGTTAGCAGCAGTGGTACACGCCTTAAAGATTTGGAGACATCATCTCTACGGAGTTCGATGTGAGATCTTTACGGACCACAAAAGCCTGAAATATTTCTTCGAGCAAAAGGATTTAAACATGCGACAACGAAGGTGGCTCGAGTTGGTGAAGGGCTACGATTGTGGCATCAACTACCACCCTGGCAAGGCAAATGTAGTGGCAGATGCCTTGAGCAGGAAGAGTCATTCCCAATTGGCCACTTTCCTCACCAAAGAAGAAAACTTGGTCCGCGAGTTTGGTAAGATGCGTTTGGAAGTGGTGAGAGCACCAGAAACAGTGGAAGCGCGAATCTCCACTTTAGTTGTTGAACCTGATCTAAGGACAAGAGTTGTTAAAGCACAACGAATGGATGCGAAACTAGAGGAAGTTCGTATAGAAGTGCGAACCGGCGAATCTGGAAACTTTAGTGAAGAAGGTGACAACGCACTCACCTTTAAAGGAAGGCTATGCATACCGGACGACGAAGAGCTCGAAAACGAAGTGATGAGCGAGGCACATGAGACTCCTTACACCGCCCACCCAGGAAGTACGAAGATGTATCAAGACTTGAAGAAGTCCTTCTGGTGGAATGGTATGAAGAGGGATATAGCGGCATTTGTGGAGCGCTGCTTAGCCTGCCAACAGGTGAAGGCTCTACATCAACGACCTTACGGGAAGTTGCAACCACTAGAAATCCCCGAGTGGAAATGAGAGCACATTGCCATGGACTTTGTGACAGCACTGCCAAAAACGCAAAGAGGGAATACTGTCATATGGGTAGTTATAGACCGACTCACCAAGAGTGCACACTTCATACCGATACCCATAACCTATGGATCAAACAAGCTAGCTCAAGTGTATATAAAAGAAATAGTGCGACCGCATGGAGTCCCCGTGACGATCACGTCTGACCGTGACCCGAAATTCACATCGAGATTCTGGATCAGCCTACAACGTGAGCTAGGCACTCGACTGAACTTCAGCACCGCTTTTCACCCGCAGACGGACGGGCAATCCGAAAGAACGATCCAAACCCTTGAGGATATGTTAAGAGCCGTGGTGTTGGACCGAGGAGGGAGTTGGGAGTCCGCACTCCCATTGATCGAATTCGCCTACAACAACAGTTTCCAGGCAACGATAAACATGGCTCCGTACGAAGCCTTGTACGGGAGAAAGTGTAGATCCCCGCTCTACTGGGACGAAGTTGGTGAGAGAAGGGTACTCGGGCCCGACGCAGTGAAGAAATGGTTAGAATCGTTCGACAAATTCGTGCGAGGATAAAAGAAGCTCAAGACAGACAAAAGTCATACGCGGATGTACGACGAACCGACTTACAATTTCAAGCTGGCGACAAGGTTTTTCTCAAAGTTTCCCCGTCGAAAGGGATAACGCGTTTTGGTGTCAAGGGAAAGTTGAAACCGCGATTTATTGGACCTTATGAAATCCTTGAAGGGGTGGGTCCTGTTGCATACCGTTTGGTGTACCCCCAAGCCTTGGGAACGTGCACAACGTCTTTCATGTGTCGCAGTTACGGAAATACGTGTTTGACCCAAAGCATTTGATTCACTACCAAGAAGTCGCGTTGAACCCAGACTTGAGCTACGAGGAGAGACCCCAAACGATTCTAGATCGAAGGGTCGAGAACGTGAGGAATAGACCAGTTGCGTACGTGAAAGTGCAGTGGAGAAACCACGGGCACGAAGAAGCCACGTGGGAGCTTGAGGACAAGATGATGGATCTATACCCAGAACTCTTCTAATGAGAGTACCAAATTTCGGGGACGAAATTTCTTTTAAGAGTGGTAGGATGTAACGCCCCACTTTTCGAACCCTAATTTTGGAACCCTAAGACGTTGCATTTATTGCTTTGATTGTCGCAATTAAATGATGAATCGTTATGTGATTGATTCGATGACCTAATTTTGATTTGACCTAGTCAAATTCGTTGATTTTATGACGTGGCTTAAATTAATTGATGTGGAATGAAATATATTGCGGTAACTTTTTTTAAGGGAGTGAGATTTAATTAGGATCATAATAATTACCTTGCCCTTTGTGGAGAAAATTTCGACCATTATTATTATTGGAGAGGAATTCTTTTCTTGGATTAATTATTTGTTTGGGATAATTATCCAAATTAAATCCTAAAGCCTAATTATCTTATTTATTTCTTGATAAAAATCGGCCCCTATTGTTTTGTTTAGGGAGATTTCGAAATCTCCTAGTTGGGAGAAGGAAATTATTCATTATTTATTTTGATCCCTTAATTATTTCATTCCATGTTTTAATTGGAATATCCTAGCAAATCTTGCCTTATCTATTTATTAAAGATTTGGAAATTATTCCTTGTGGAAGAAATAATTCACACGCCTATTTCCTAGTTTATGGGAGGATTTTTTATTTTTTCTGCTCCGTGAAAATACCAAATTAAATTAGAGGCTAATTAAATAGCCCTAAAATTCGAAAATCCTCCTTATTTCTCCCCTATTTTTACGCCAACTCCCTCCCCCAAATCTCTCCCATCTTTATTTGATTTATTCTCCATATCTTCTAATTTAATTGTGGAATATTTATTTTTCCTAACTCTAAATAGAGATCAAACCTAAACCCTAACCCTAGCCACCACAAATCACACGCCTATCCCTCTCCCACACGCCCCTCCCACTTTTCATCTCCTCTCCCACTTGTTCATCCATTCTACTCAAGATCCCCTCAATTCCCAAGAGATTATTGAAGAACCAAGGTTTTATTCGCTTTCTACCGATTGTTTCGTCCAAGAAAGGTAAATTCAAACCTATATTCTTCACTCCTCTCCATCTAAACCTTCTTTGACTCCGTCAT